>NC_053409.1:8607975-8907975 GCF_016859285.1 Xiphias gladius | reverse complement strand
ACGGTACTTCTTCCATGTTATAGTGCCAAGCTCGTACTTGCAAATGTACACCATTGTGTGCGGCAATTTAAGCATTTTTCTTCAGAAATAATGGAGAAAATAACCTCAAAGTTGCTTCTGTATAGTTTGGCGAGTGTTGCGTCAAATGTAGCACACATATTCCGTACTTTATATTTCATCAATTTTAGCATGAACTGTTTCACAGGTGGAACCACGCACTTCCGTGCACTTGTTTGTACGCCATATGTTTTTTATACCTCGTTCGATTAAAGTATTAATATCCCTACATACCAGGTTTACTACCTCTTGGGTGGCTCATGTGCTTGTGATGTGATAACATATTCCCGTTTCGTCCGACACCACCTGAAGGCACCAATATGAACTACGTCTCAGAGGTTCCCTCATCAAAAGGGTGTGGAGGAACTGCGCATGTGCATGACCGAGCTCTCTCGGAAGCGAAGTCGGCTTTATCTAAGGGCTTCACATCAAAAACCGAAAATAAAAGGTAAGATTCCCCTTTGAAAATGACATTACCGTCGAGTAACGGCGTTCGAGCGTGTGTTTTTGCTTGGTACAGCCGTTGTCGTTGGAGTTGGGATGTTATTTTCAGCGACCTCGTAGCAAGAAGAAGCCTTCAAGGAAATGTTTGCTAGTGCCAAAGCGATGAACAAAAGACTCGACACAGCCGTGTTTTTATCTGCCCTGTGAATACTTTGTCGGTTTCCGCAGCTTTTAAGTTGGACACGTCGACAGCCTTGTTGTCGAACAGCGCGTTAGAGAGCTACTGATTTAGTGTATAAATGTGGAGTTACAGATTTGTGGGTGCTCGGTGTAGGAGTGGGGCTGCTGAGCATCTTCCTCCCCGTACAGCCATTGCGCACAATTGTATACATTGATTTTCAGACTTCAGTTATGTCTTTGGGGGGGAAATCGACATTAGCTATTATATGTTGGCTATTATATATCACGACCGCTCGTGTTGTCGAGCTGACAAAGTACTTCTGTAAAGTTTTTGATGTTGCTTTCGCTTTTACACACTGTTGGAACTAACGCCCTTTCCCAGAGACATGTCAGGTTTTCTGGACGGAATCCGGTGCGGAGACTGCGAGTGCAATGTGGACTGGGGAGAGAGAAGAAACACCATCGCATCTATAGCTGCTGGAGTGCTGGTATTTTCATTGATTTCCTCAATTAGGTCCATGCAGACTGTAGCTTCAGAAGTGGAATGCAGGCTACTTTGAGACTCGTGTTAGCGATCTGTATTTGCCTCTAGTTTCATGATTAGTCTATGCAGAATTGTGGATTCCTGTTTGGAAATGGTCGGCAGGAATATTTGTTACACATTCTCAGTAAAGCTTCAGGTGTCTGCCAGTGATCAGTGAACCCCTCAGGCTAACTACGGATCTTCTTGCAGTTCTTCACTGGTTGGTGGATCATCATCGATGCAGCAGTGAAATATCCTGATGAGGGACAGTTTCATCATGCCTATCACACTTGTGGAGTCATCGCTACAGTGGCCTTTCTCATGTAAGACAGGCTTGCCGGACTGTTTCTACTGCAGGAAATATTAGCTTCTGAAGTTGGGCAAAATTCTCATAGCAAGGTCCACACACTTTGTGTTCCCGGAGCTGGGAGCCCCATCTCGAGGCCTCCCTCAGCAGATGGAGTTGCTCGGTTGTCGCTGAGATGTTTTAGTTGTCATTACATGACCTTAGTATGGTGTTTCGGTCACAAGAAACACTGTCCCAGTTCAAAGATGGTCTCTGGTGTTGTTTGTGAGTGACCTCCTTGATCTTTCCCTGGCAGTCCACTGACTCCCGGTTGGTGACTTTAGCCCTTCTCCACTCAATGCTGCAAATGTTTTTGGTCTATTTTCCACATGCAGCTGTTATCACGTGACTGAAATTTCAGACTTAGGTCACATGATAGCAACTAAACCATCTCCTTGACAATTAAGCAACTACATCCACCGAGGAAGGGCACTGGATGTGGCTGAAAGCTCCAGAAACATCTAGTAAGTGGGCCCTTGGATGAGAATTATTTTTGTCATATTGCTTTTCCCCCTCTCATTAGATTCTTCAGTTTCGGGGTTGACAACTTCTTATGCCAATATTTTTTACAATCTTAAGTAGCTTCTAATATGTTTGTACTTGTTTTTTCTCTCATTTGACCCATTTAGGATAAATGCTGTTTCAAATGGCCAAGTGAGAGGAGACAGCTACAGTGAAGGCTGCATGGGACAGACAGGTGTGTATGACAGAAAAGACACGATGAACCACTCTATATAATGAATATATTTCCCCATACACATTTAATTTCTCCATTTCCCATTCGTTATGATGGTCTCTTCTCTCGTCAGCTTAATATTTTGATACTGCCACATTTGTTTTCTCTAGTACTTATGCCCTAATTTCAGACTGTTTCTTTGTAATACTGTTACAATACACATGCAGTAAAACCGAAACCCATAAAGGAGCGCTATGTTGAGTCACCCAGTAATCCACCCTTTCTTATCTCCGTCTGCAGGCGCACGAGTTTGGCTCTTCATTGGCTTCATGCTGGCTTTTGGTTCTCTCATTGCCTCCATGTGGATTCTGTTCGGAGGATTCGTAGTGCCTCGTAAGTCCTGTTGGTCTACTTAGCAACATCGCAACGTGCACTGACTACTAAGCAATCAGTTTTGGGGGTTGACATTTAGAGTTATTTTACAGTATTAAACAATTCAGAAGTGTGTTTTGAAAAGAGAGAGAGAGATGAAATAGAAGGCAGTATGCCGCAGGAACTTAATATACATACTACGCAGTAAAAAGTGAAGAAAATGTTATACAGTTGAGGTGTGGTATTGTGCAAAAATAATACATGCTTCTTCATTTTATGACCTCTGTAAATCTGTTGTGTCTTTTGCAGAGAAGCCTGTCGTGTACCCCGGTATTGCCGTTTTCTTCCAAAATGCTTTCATTTTCTTTGGGTAAGTCAATAGTCCTCAGCAGCATCTTACTTTCAACCCATGCTCACCCTTCTCTTTCTCATACTGCCTTCCTGTCTTCTGATGCAGGGGTTTGGTCTTCAAGTTTGGACGCACAGAGGATCTGTGGCAGTAATGGACCGTGTGTCTTTATGTCCACTGTTATACTCTTTGCTTTCTATATTGTATGAGACAGTATGCTTTAGTGGTTATTCACTTTATATATATATATAAAAGCTTTTTTAGCATTAAAATTAACAGGTTTAATTTATATCATTTGCTGTAAATGGCTAATTCATAACTAAGCACAAATTTTAATAGATTCCTTGGAAGTTTGAATATTTTCAAATGTGACACATCTTTGAATGTGTATGTTTGCACTCAGACTGCGTATCCATGTAGTAAGAATGGTTTACAACTTGTGTATACCAAAATATGTATTTTGGGAGATTAACTTCCCTGAACTGTTCATGTTTCCTTTGGTTATCCTCACTTCTGTGACATTTAATTTGAACTGTTTTGTTGGGTGGAAATTACATAAATGATTATGGTTCAAAATATATTGAGAGCACCGCATATACTGACTATAACCAATATGGGGTTGTTTGTATTTCTCTTGAAATAACACTCAGTCAGCTCTGAAACTTCGCCATCATCCAGATTTATTGTTAAAAGGTTCATTAGCTCACACTGCTGACCTGAAGTCAACAAAGGTTTCACAACTGTAGGATGTTGTTTGTGTACTGGAGATTTGTATTTGACTGCCACACTTTTCCATTTTGCTTGTGTAACCTCCAAAACATGAGGTCATTATCTGACAACTATGGCAGCATTAAACATAAACATACTGAACAGAAAATGAGTCTTCCATTCATGCTTGTCTCGTTAAACCTTAATTTTTGTCCCAGGCTTGCACACACACACTTGCAAACAACGTCTAACAACTACTTTGTATTAAAAAATAAGAAATATCGCATGACATTATATACATTGACATGAAATAATGCCGAAAATAGTATTTCCAGGATTCCAGACTTGCTCAACTTCTCTCTCCGCCTTCTTACTTGCCCTTTGCAAGATTGGGAAACTGCAAAATATGAAAATATTTTGCTAAGTGCGTTCTTATGAATTTGCCTTTTGTAAAGTGTAATACAACACAAAACAGTGCCAAGTGCAATACTGTTCAGTATCACTGTAACCATTTTTTTTAGTGTAGAAAGAGGAATGTAATATTAATTGCATACCTCCCAGTAAGCCTGATCATCAAAATATTTCTTGTTTTGGGGTGGTCTCCAGAAGTTCCATTTGATTAGAAGTCCTTTAAACAATGATACATAAAAGTCATTAGGGAAACAAGCTTACAAATTGCAAACATATAAAAGAGTATTGATATACACCTGTGGTTGTCAACCTGTGTATTGTTGGACGCTGTAAAAAGAGGCAACTAAAGGTGAATTGCGCTAAGACACTGAAAACTGATAGTTACGCAAACAAATTTTACAAACACTTTATTGCATGCTTTTGATATAAGATAATATAAAATGGTCCCTGTCCTCTTTTATGATTGTGCGAGGCCGTTCAATATCGACACCTACCTGTAATGATTCCCATGGACATGCTTAAAGTGATGGTGATGAGGAGAGAACAAATGTGAAACACAGCAAACCGGATTGCCCTGCAAATGAAGGACGCAAAGTTTCACATTGTTCGTATGTGTGTGTGTGTGTGTGTGTGTGTGTGTGTGTGCTGCAATGCCTATCATATGACTTTTGCGTTCTTACGTTGTGTGATCATCCAAGTTTTTAATCTGCAGGAGGAGATGTGCTAGCCATCCCAGTAGACCAGGGAGGCCGTATGTACTGAGAACAGCACAGGTGTCATGGCATTGAAATGCAAGTAGCATGTGGATCTGGAAAACAATAAGTTGTCAGGAATTCTGCGGTAAACATTATTTAATCAATGAGTAAAATGACCATGTGGTGATCAAAACCTTGAGGTATCGGTGTCCAATGCTTGATGCAACAGCAGCAGTGAATCCAATTGTCATGGCTTCCCATGGCTGATGAATCACTGACATGGAGACCCCAACAGCAACACCACCGGCAAGGATGCACGACTGCATATGGATCTGAGAGAGAAGTGAAGACATAAGCCCTAAACAGGACCGCGCTAGTATCAAGCATATTAACTGATTGATTTGATATTTGAGTGGATCTCATGGTCCCATGATAGGCAAAAGCCCCTTTCAGTTCAGCTTAGACTGATACATGAAGTATCATAATGGTGTGTTAAGATATTAAGTGTCAGATCATACCAGGTTGAGTTTTCCCTTGGGACTGGAGAGCACGGACACAGCAGCTGCTGTTACAGCACTGACAGCCAGGGCCAGGTAGGTGCTGCACACGACCCCTAGCTTCCTCCCAGGAGTACCATCGTCCACAAGGACAGAGTTAAAACTGGGCCAGAACATCCAGAGAAACACAGTCCCTGGAGAAATGAGAACAGGATTTCTATTTCGCCTGTTTGGGTTTTGAACCTAAATCTCCAGTTGAAGGATAGCCAACCCAATCGAAGTACCATCCCATAAACCCTATACAGCAGCGACATCACAAAAACACAGGATATTACTCACCCAACATGGAGAATAATCCTGTTTTGTGGTCAAATTTCTCTTTTTCAAATTGCTGTTCTGAACCTTTCCGATACAGGATCCAGGCCAGCATGAGTCCAAAGAATGCCCCAAAGATGTGAAGCATCATGATGCTTTTCAACACCTGGACCTACAGTCAGGACATATTATCATCGGCAAACTACCAAACAAAATCAGGACAACCCTATGTACATTGCATACACTGTATACTGTATGATGTGAATATGCCCAGCCTGAAGACCTGATTAAAGGGTGAAACACGGGATTAAATGTTGCTTACCTTCAGCAGAGTCTGGAGGACCCATTTATTCAAGACAAACCCTGACACCCCCAGCAGGGAGATGAGGATGAGCTGAACAGGGTTGGTCTTCCCCAGCACGGCACCCATTGAAATGAGGACTGAGGCTGTGCACATTTCAGCATCTACCAAGCTATAGTAAAACATTACCAGCAGCGACTTAACAACTTCAACTGTAAAACATCTTACAACATTTTGGCTCTCCTATGTTGAGCATTTAATTGATTCCGTTAAATACATCTCTGTTCAACTAAGTGACAATTTATTTTGCTACAGGCCAAAAGAGATACGTGCGTGAACACAACCAGAAGAGATAATTAATTAAAGCAAATGCTGTATGTGTCATCGACATTGAAATGTGATATCCTACCTATGCACATCGAGCCTGATCTTTCCTCTGTACGACTCAATACCATTGAGTAACATTGCCCATTGGGTGGCCATGACTGCCACAAGCAGGCTGAACACAGAGGCACTGAAACCATACCGCACTAGAAAAGTCCCCAAGAAGCCGAAACCTAGGGTCACTATCACATTCACATCCTGGAACTCTGCAGGAGAAGAGAAGTAGTTGACTTTAAAAACGGTGACATATCTGAATCACAATATCGCGCCGGACAATACAATCATTTCTGGTGTATTTTAGTTGACAGCTCAGTTTTCAGGACAAAACCCAGTTCTTCAGCTCCCACATAAACAGCAACTGTAGGAGCTTATCAATGGCCAACAGTTATGGGAGCAGCCCCTCCCCATGCTACTGAATTTAAGTTATTTAGTTTTTATTAAGGGTTTTATAGAGCTTATATGAGGTGGCTTAAAATGTACTTTTCTTTAATGAGTTATTCCAGTGTAACATGAAACGTTTAGCTTTCAACCCCAGTGTCTCACACTCAGCCCCCCTTCCAAATAAACTACTCACCGGGGTAAACGTTGGCGAAGGTTTCTCCATCTACGCTTACTTTGCTTTGGATCTCAGTGAAAAGGGCATACATGACAATGAACCCCAGCTGCAGGAAGAGCAGCAAGGGTGCCAGGCGGGAGCGCAGACTCGCCGCGGACCGAGGAGCCATTGGAGAATGTTCTCTGCGCACTTCTCCTCCAGCAGACGCATGTGTAGCCCTGGCGCCTTGAGAGTGGGCGCAAACCCAGGCGCAGCATTTCGTTCTCACCAGCCCGCGGGGCAAGCAGGAGGAAAAGGTCCCTCTTGACTTGCTGTTTGTTTCTTTTTAATGGCCAATGAAACACGCCATTTCTTTCAACTGACAGCACCAGCCCACTCTTTAATACAATTTCGCAAAGGAGAATTTGGCCCGTTAAAATATATAACAATGTATGGCATGAAGTTGGAATTGCGTACTTAAGTGAGGTACCTGTAGCTTGCCAACATTTTCATATGCTCCCTCATGATTTGTTTCCCAAAGGAGGGGCTAAACAAAAAGCACCAATATTAGACAAAAACTACCATATTAAAGCAACAGGCCATTCTGTTAAAATGAAGAGCTGATAAACATTTAAGCAATAGAAATACATTTCCAGACCGCACAGTAATTATACGTTATTTTTGTAATTTTTTAAAGAAAGCTATCACTTTAGTTTTGGCAATATCTCTTTAAAATATCTGTCTCTCTCTTCTACCCGTGTTTTTTTTTTTTTTAATCATGCCACTTTTTTATGGCCCTACACACAATGTAATACACAGGGAGCCACGGGTAAAGTGAGTCGTATTAGAAACAACGATAACTGCAACCCCGACTTTTTAGTCAAACGCGCTCATATTCAAGGCAAACATTTTAGCCTGGTAACAAAACCCAGATGGCATACAGGGCCATGGGGCAAGTCTGTCAACGAACCACAGACACAGGCCCTGATATAAATAACGCCCGTGTTCTGGATGGGATGTTTTCTAGTGTCTCGCACTAACGGCATTTCGTCCCAAAGACTGCATATTTTCTGCTCGTAATAATCCTAAAGCAGGAAAGCTCTGAGATGAAGCCCACCTCCGTGCTCAGCTGATTGGTCAATCCGCGGCGCTTGATTTGTCCACAAAAAATCTGATTGGTCTAACGGCGAGACGCTCCACACACAGCGGCCCTCGCCTCCTGGCTGTGTGCTGTTGTCTCTGGCGGAGGGGAGGGGAGGGGAGCGAGCGGCCGCGGTGCTACGTAAGTGGCTCATTTCTGTATCCTTCAAAGAGAGAGGCCTCGGCGGATAGATTGATTGGATATACCAGCCGTCTGACATCTGGCCGTACGTAAAATACAGCGAGGTTTGGGCTTATTGAGCCTGCGCTAACAGAAAAAGAGGAGGTTCCCGAATAGAGTCCTTTATTTATTTCTTTGTTTCCAGTGGGGAAAAATAATAACAGCGACATATACCACAGGCACTTCATTTATTATTTTTGTCCGTATACACAAGAAAACTGGATAAGATTACAGTGGTGACTCGAAGGCCAAAGCCAAGGGGAGGAGGATGAAGCGGCGCAATGCGGACTGCAGCAAACTCCGACGGCCGTTGAAACGGAACCGAATCACCGAGGGTATATACGGCAGGTAACTTGTATTGAGCCTAACGAAGGGGTCCTCCTCACGCAGTAATGGGGGCCACTTAATGGAGATGCCTGCGGCTTGATAGCTGAAGAACGTGAAAATTACTGACGTTGCCATTGATGTGTTAATGAACTGCCACCGCTAGGACGCTTATGAACCTAGCTAGTTGCTAGTGATAGCGCAGTGTATGCTAGCGGTATGTTTTCGTTGTACAATAGTGGGAAGGTAACGCTAGCTGTGAAGCTAAGCTGTAGCGCTAGGCCGCAACACAGCCTGTTTTGAACCATGTCACTAGGTCTCTTTCCACATTAACTGTCTGAAATGAGTTGTAGGGGTTTTTTGAATAATGATTAAAACAGCCCCGACTATCTGTCGTTTCTCAATGTCAGTTGTCATCTGCTAGCCGCGTCAATATTAGCCGCTTCTCCCTTAGCTAATGTAACTTCTGTTAGGTAGCACAGCAGCAGTCTGCTCATTGCCAACTTCGCCACATGAACTTTACTTACCCAGTAATATCCTAACCTATGTCAACATTAACCGTAAACATGAGCTGATAAGTTAGTCTGACTTCTAGAGAGCTTGTGTTGCACTATTCAGTTTGGACAACTTAAAGCTGTTTGTTTGTCCTTCCAGCAACACCTGACAGTTCCCATCTCTATGTGACATCCTATATAGCTGAGAAACCAGATGTTGCAAGCCACTAGTTACACACGTGGCATCTGGAACTAGAGCTCTGGGGCAGTCCTTAAATTATTGAACAGATGCCACCCCCCCAATCACACAAGTCATGCTTTGGAGATTAAAGAACACCCCCACTGTCACTGTCTAGGTCTCACCGTTCTAACAACAAAATGTCACCTGAGATCAAATGTATTTATCTTATTAAACACCTTAAGAAATTAATAAACTGTAGTTTGGCACTGTTGTTATGTCAAAATGTTCAAAGAAGCATCACATAAGAACATACATGTACGTAAGTGCAGACGTAGACCTCTTCCAGTCCAGAATGCCTTCACAAGTATCTTAAGTTTTTATATACTTGTACTATATATATATACCCAGTTGCGTTTTATATCATAAGCTGCTTAGACTAAGTGCAGTGCACACAGCCATCTAATCTGTCAAACAGCAGCTCCAGACATACATCTTAGTCCAGACATCCATCTTACTCCCGACATACATCTTACAGCCCCCCACCACCACCACCACACTCACGAATCAAGCTGAATCTCTTTTTGATGTTTTGACTTAATGATGACTTGCCATATTATTGACTCTTGAGGGTAAAGATTTGTAAAATTCTTGTTGACACAAATCACATTGCCAATATGGGGAAAAAAAAACACTCATGAAGGTGTCAGTGTAATTGCCTTTCAAAACATCTTGTGTCATCCAATTTTTCTTCTCATTTTAGTACCTTCCTGTACCTGAAGTTCCTGGTGGTGTGGGCACTGGTGCTACTTGCAGACTTTGTACTAGAGTTCAGGTTCGAGTACCTCTGGCCATTCTGGCTCTTCATCCGGAGTGTGTACGACTCCTTTAGATACCAGGGGCTGGTGAGTAGCTATGGCCTAATTTTCTTAGGCTGGCATTATGCTTCTCAGAAGAAACATGTTGACTTTAAAAACATATGGAAAGAAGGCCGTTATGGCTAGTTGTAGGTCACAGAGTAGATGGCGCACACATCTTTCAAATCTCACGTATTTGCGTGTCAAGCAAGATGACTGGTGGATTCATCTCCTGTTGGGAGGCAGGTTTGAAACTGAGGTGCAAACAATCGTAAATGTACAAAAGAAATGGCACGTATATGAATGACCCCCATGCACATTTGTTCAGCCTGGAGAAGCGTAATTCCAGGTTTAGACATGTCCATCTTTTCAGACTTCTGTTTTTCTCTGTTCAACACTCAACTTTTACACGTTGACTGTACAGGCACATCAAGTTTGTACTTCATGAGCAAGAACAGAGATGTGCTATGATTATGGACTTAAATTACCCTCCTGTTCTGACTTTCCCATTGAGATGTTGAGGCTTGAAAGTAATCAGCACCACAGGTTGCTGTTGCCATTCTGCGGTAACTTGATTTCCTAAATGTCATATGACTAAAAAAGAGTTAACACCAACATATGCCAAGATAGATTTCTGTTAGAGAAATATGACTAGTAGGTAATGTATGTATATGCTAATTTAGAAGTTACCGACACACAAGCACACAGTGAGACCAAAGTGTCTCTCACACTACAGAACCTGTCTTGTCACTCCATCAGTCTAATTCCTCCATCCAAGAAATAAACAACTTATTGCTGCAGCATTATTGATCAATAATAAGCTGAAGATGTGTCAGCTTTGACTCATAAAGTCATTTCATGCCTTACCTGAGTTTTCCCAATAATCTGATTTCTCTTGTGTGCATATAAACATAATCCCTGGTTTACTTCATTAACAACAGGTTCATTAACAAAAGTGATAGTGTGGAGTAAAGAGTCAGATGATATATCCCCACTATAACTTCAGAATCATAGAGTAACCCGCAGAACATTGGTTCTGAGACAGCAAAACCCAAACAAAAGAAGTAGAAACTTCATGAAAACCTAGGAGACAAAGCAGGGTTGATAAACAGGAGAGAGCAGCTACAAATGAAACAGGCAGAGTGTGCTGCCTGCGATGAACATCCTATTTCAGATTATAAATGTAATGCCATCCTAAAGAATTTAGAGCATTTAGTCAGTTTGCTATCTGTTCAGTTTTGTTCTACTACACTCTCAAAAACAAAAAGCTGTTTTCACCTTTACCTTTTTTGCTGCTTCTTTGGATGAGACCTCTCATCTGACATGACATACAAACTACAGATCTGATCAGGCTTGCGGGTCATTAGTCTGCCTCTTATCTATAATTTTTGTGCAAATAACCATAGTTTCATTTGGCCTTGGGTCCATTATTGATGCCAGACAGCGTGATCTTATTGAAATTCATTGTGTAGGTGTTTGTTTTCTGGTGTGTTTTTGTCTCACAGAGATTTAGAAAGAGAGAACCAAAAATGTGATATTTGTATAACTATTCATGGTAGAATTTTTCATCAATGAAATATGGAGTTTAATCCCCCCAAGACTAGGTCACTACCATTAAAAATGATTAAGATATGGCAACCAGCCTTCCATGAATAGGCGTCCAACAGCTTATGGCTGGATGTCAGGACGGGAACCATTTCCATTTTCCTTTTTTCTTTTTTAATGGAATAGTTTAAGTTTTGCTACTTCATGCGCTGAACTTCTCATTTGTCAAAGTTGAGCATGAAATACTAATAAAGAAAAATAACCTACATATAACCACTCTTTACTGCATATTTTGCCCATTTATTGTAACTACCCTGTCCTCTTCCCAACAGGCCTTCTCAGTATTCTTTGTGTGTGTGGCGTTTACCTCGGACATCATTTGCCTCCTCTTCATCCCAGTGCAATGGCTATTCTTTGCTGCCAGTACCTATGTGTGGGTGCAGTATGTTTGGCACACAGGTACGGCCCTCCTCTGTTTAGGTGTCTTGATATTTGTTAGATTAAATACTGCATATGGGAAATTGGCAAATGCCAGTGATTAGGTTGACTAATGATTTGCGAGGGGCTCATTAGTAAATCAAGAACAGAAGCTACCTCATGGCTATCACCTTTGTGTCTACAGAAGTTCTATTTAACAGTGCAAACAAAAAAAGAAATGAAGGAAGAAGCTTCTGTTTATGTACTCAATAGACAATTTAGATAAATCATCCTTTTAAGTCATAGATCACACTGATTCTTAGAACTTCCATTTGGTGCTTCTGTGAAAAGCAGGTGGGAAAAGTGTTGTGCAATACCCATACACATTGTGTTATCATATTTGCAAATAGCTGGCTTGCTTCTTAGAATTTTGCATGGTATGCGTAAGTGAGCTGTGCTCTGCAGATTAGTTGTCGCTCTGATTTAGCCGTATCCCCCTGTGTTGACCAGAGGCCAGGTGTCAGATTGAAATCCGAGTGCCAGTTGGGGGAGGGAGAAACACAGAGTGGGCCCAAGTTGCTTTTTATTGAGCCCTCTAACTTAACTCACCATTGACATTCACAACCATAGGATGTCACAGGAGTATTAATATCTCTTAGCACTCCAAAGCCTGGCGGTAAAGGTGTCTGAGTGTATTACAGCCAATGAGATGATAGGTGTTTGTCTGTATCCTGACCAGGTGGTCCAGTACATAATGCAGAAATGGGGAGATCGCAGCAGAAGTTTACCAGGTTGTTAGCCTGTTATGGCCATGCAGGCGTGTGCGAGAGAGAGAGGGAGAAAGGCAGATCTATGTTAATCAGGTCTAATGACCATGCCATTCTCCATATTCTAAAAAAAAATAATAATAATTTGGGACAAAGTGGTTTCCACATCGTAGTGTGCACTAGGCCTAAGTCAGCGTTGTTTGTCTAAAAACAGGTCAAGTCTGGGATTCCACTGAATTTGACAAGACCCATACCATACATGAGTTTAAGTATGGATACAAAATTTTCTGAGTCAACATATTTTACAACAAACTGTTTTTGTGTCATTGAGAGGAAAACATTCAGGTTTTAACAATGAAAGAACTGAGAATCTTTTACTCAGCAGAACTATGATAAAACTATGATTTAGGCAGTATCTCATGAAAGAAAAAGGAAACAACGACCAGGCATTCTGTGCCAGTGTTGGCAGTTTTTGATCGTCTTTGCTTTGGACACAATTGGGTTTGATGCATACCCAGTTCTAACATCTTTTTGTCCTGTTTTTTTTTTTCCCCTCCCAGAGAGAGGTGTCTGTTTGCCCACCGTGTCCCTATGGATACTGTTTGTGTACATAGAGGCAGCCATCAGATTCAAAGACCTGAAGAACTTCCACGTGGACTTGTGTCGTCCTTTTGCTGCACACTGGTGAGCCACCTTTGTGTTTTAACTCCGGGGCAGCGGAACACTGTCCTTGACAGGCATGCTTTGATTGAAAGGCATGTCTGGTTTTAGTGTCAACTGTGAATATGCCACCATGGTGCAGAGGAATGATGTGAAGTAAAGACAGCATTATATGAAGTAAATAGTTTTTCTCACAGTTTCATTCACTGCTACACACCACATAAAGTCAATAACGACACATCATTTTCACGACACATAGCAGTTTACTTTGTGGGCCACTTTTTTCCTTCCCTTTGCTCATTTTCATGATAAATCAGTTTAAGGCTGGACTCCCTGAAAATTTTAAAGAATAAATGCACTTAAATATGCCTGATTATACAAGTAGGAACGGCTGTGCCATGTTCAAAAGCAGTTTTACCCCACCACTGACATTATGTTATGTTAGCCATTAGCTTTCAGAAAACTGCCTTTTGGTATTTGTCTATTGGTCTCGTATTATGAAGAGACATTATAAGTAGACACTCTGCACATTAATGATAAATTCTGAAAGAGGATTAAAGGAGCAGTGTGCATTCATATACTGCATAAGGCTAAGAGCGTCTACAGTTTTAATCTAAGGGATCCTTAAAACCTTTGACCTGGATTTGACTGTGTTAAATTATATTGTGCACTGAAGTTGAGCTGTTTACATAGTATAATGAAGAATTATAAGTAATTGATAACTCAATTTTTGCAGCAGTGTTTCTGTGACTGAATCAGCACTTTGTGATTTTTGACCTATAACCAAAGAGTAGACTTTTGAGCCTACTTGTTATGTCCATCTCTTTAGCATTGGCTACCCAGTGGTTACGCTGGGCTTCGGTTTCAAAAGCTACGTAAGCTATAAGATGCGCCTCCGGAAGCAGAAGGAGGTGCAGAAGGAGAATGAGTTTTACATGCAGCTCCTGCAGCAGGCTCTGCCTCCAGAGCAACAGATGCTTCAGAGGCAAGAACGAGAAGCAGAAGAAGGTAAGGTTCAAACCCATGTACTGTAGATACATACTGTAAGCACACATGAGGCACCAGGTTCAGGAAATCTAAGATACACTATCAACTAGATCTGAACAATAAAATCCCAATATTTGATTAAACCTGGAAAAATCACACTGATAGAGATTTCTTCAAGTAGGCATATAGTAATATCTTGTTGCTTATGTCTGGTTAGCTAGCTTGCTGCCGTTAGTCAGTGATGACACATTCATGGGATACTGAAGGATCTGCCAGTCGGTCTTACATCAGTCAGACAGTCAGTTAGTCAGTCAGTCAAGACGGATATTGGATTTAGCAGGTTCCTACCAGATAGTTCAGAAAAAAAGCAGTAATCCATGTTAGTGATACAGAAGTGATTTGGTCCGGTGTGGCACTGCTCCAAAAATAAAAGGTTTTGAAGTGGTGCACTTCATTTGTTAGTTTTGTAAAAACTGTATTGTGTTGGGCCTGGGAGAGCCAGTTCACAAGAGACTTTGATCCTGCTCATGTGATTTAATGGATGGTGACAATAAAGGTGGATCCTAAAAACAGAACTAACTTTTTCACAACCAAACTTTTACCAAGTTCTCGATGGGTTGTCATAAATCCAACATTACTCCAACTTACAATTGCATGATGTGCAGCATTTCCCTCTCTATCCAAATTCTGTGGTTGCAGGTGTACCTGCCTCACTGTTTAAACAAACACCCCATGCACATGGTCCCAAGAGGCTCTGCTCATTGGGTGTGATTGGAGAGGAGCTCTAGTTTTTGTCAAAATTGTAGCCATCAAAGGATTTGTGACCAGACAACCAGTTAGAATATATAATTTCCTCTGTATCCCCTTTATTTCCTTCTTTTTTCATGATGCAGCAGCAGCAGCCAAAGGAATATCTGAAGTGGACACGCCTCCAGTGTCACAGAATGGCGCCCCAGCCAATAAAAAGACATCGGCACCACTGCCGGAACTAGAGTATAGAGAAAAAGGGAAAGAGGGAAGGGGCGGCGGGGAGGCAAAAAAACAGCACAACAGCAACAGCATCCTGCCATCATCAGTGGACTCTAAACTCCAGGAGATGGAGTATATGGAGAACCATATGAACAACAAGAGACTGACCACAGAGCTGGGCAGTACAGAGAACCTGTTGCTTAAAGAGGACAACAATTCCTCCTGCTCCTCCTCATCCTCCTCCTCTTCTAAAAACTACAAAAATGCTAGCAGCAATGCCGCAACTCTCAACTCCTCACCCCGCGGTCATAGTGCTACCAATGGCAGCGTGCCCTCCTCTGCACCATCATCCTCCTCATCTTCAGGGAAGAACGAGAAGAAGCACAAGTTAGCAGTGGGGAAGGGGACATCAGGTGGCTCCCACAGGGATCCCACAGACAACTGTATCCCCAACAACCAACTTAGCAAGCCAGAAGCACTTGTTAGGTAAGAAGCACATGCTCAGACACAGACAAATTCATTGAGACACATACTCATTTAGACCATACTATACTATACTATGCCATACTGTACAATACTATGCTGTACTGTACTAAAAACACTCTACACTGACCAAAACATTGTGGTCACGTGTTATGTGATGAACTATTTTAAGAACTTAAGCTTTGTTTCCTCAAATATTGTATCAAACATAAGCATGCCTTTCACTGAAATGTGTGGTTGAGGCTAGGGATAGCAATTTTTATCAGGGTTACCACGCTTCCTGGAAAACATGGAACAGTTGACCAATTTTCCAGTCATGGAAAACACATGGAAAATGAGAGAAAAAGTAAAATGTCCTGGCAAATATTGTGTGGTCCTGCAAATTTATTTCAACAGTCTCCTGTTTTCGTTTTAGCTGAAAGTGAACTAGGCAATCTACCAGAGCTCCCCAAAACAGATTACATTGCCCACTGAAAGGGCTAAGTTGTGTTCAGGATCATATAAATTTTCAAATGGTAGTTTATGGTTTTTCCTTCAACTCTGGCGAGAAGCTGAGCATCTCAGCACTCACGAGTCATGCACGAGGGCAAAGCCATGTCAGAGTTGCTAGACAATTACACAATGAGAGAAGATAAGTTATAGCCATAGACTGCATGTCTTTTAAGTCAGACTTCCACAGAGAGGAGCGTATTAGTGCATGGTGTGATCCCTGTCTGTCGTACCAGCGATATCTTCACTGAAGTCCTAGAAAATGATCTCTACAAAAGAGTGGGAACCTTGTCTAATTTTCTTGTCTACAAAAGTTCAAAATTATATAACAAAACCATCTATTGGGTGGCTGCAGTTTATTTTGTTGTTTGTTTGTTTATTTTAAGCTTCACTCAGAAAAACAAGTGGCTCCAGTGTTTTTATGGAGTGCACCAATTTTGACAGCTGGTGTACCTGGAGCAAACAAAGAGAGGATCAGAAATTGACAGTACTTTTTTATAGCCAAAACAAATCCATTTAAAAATACCCAAATCTGCCCCTATTCAGCTGACCACCCAAGTTGAGGCTGTTGATGATGTAACAGAAACTGCACAAAGCAAACAGATGGTCATTAAGAACTTCTATTCCTGGTGTGACTTAATTGGACTGAGGGTTTTGAAAAATGTAATCTCACTCTTCTTGTTGTTTGCAATTTTTAGTGTGCGAACATAGTTGATTAAAAAATGTATGTTTTTAAAAACATACGCTTTTTTTTTTTTATCCTAAATCTCAGACTCTCCCGGAAGTTTGACCAGGACTGATAATATTCTTCCCTCAGAATAGAACAAAAAAATGGTTATGAAGCTTCCTTCACCCACTTTCAGGTCCTGTAAGAATGAAGGACATCACCATTTTTACAAAACTCTGGAGCATTAATGTGTTGTGTTCTTTGTTACTCTTTGTATTTGACTCATTTAAAGAAATTAGGCTAGTCTTTGATTTATACGTCTGTATAGATTGAATATGAACTGGCTTTGACAACAATAATAACTGTTTTCTACTGTGATGTAACTGTTTTCGCATGTGCAGCATGCGTGGCTTTATTATTACACCACAGCATCTAGAATCACGTATCCATAAGTACAAGCATGTTGGGGTATAAGGTGTCTAAGGTACAACACTACTAGGAACGCAACTTCATCTGTCCTTAGAGCAATGGCGTTATGCTTTTTCTAGAAACCATGTTCAGTGTCATGTAAGCAGCACATCAGTGGGTCTCCTTTGTTCACACTCCCACCCTGGACAGATTGGAGCAGGACGTTAAAAAGTTGAAGGCAGACCTGCAGGCCAGCCGGCAGGTGGAGCAGGACCTGCGCAGCCAAATTGGCACGCTGGGCAGCGCTGAGCGCTCCATACGCACCGAGCTGGGCCAGCTACGCCAGGAGAACGAGCTGTTGCAGAACAAGTGAGTGGTGCTACTGTCCGACGGGGCTGAGCAAGGTTAGGCAAGTGATTGTTTTGGTTTAGGATCGTTACTATCTGGGGTATTCAGGAGTTCATTGTCATGCATCAGTATAAATAAACACTGTAGGAAAACAGCAGCTGTCAGCAGAAAAATCCTCACAACAGCACTTGCTGCTAAACAGCTTTACATTCACAAGCTAGTTTCTGATTGGGGAAAAAACTCCCAGAATAGTGAAGACTTGTCATTCTATCTGCACTTACATTTTTAGAAGGATGAAAAGATAAAATCACAAATACAAGCCATTTAGACTGGCTTGCTAAACTAATGCTATAAATATTAAACAATGACGAATACATGCAGCACTGGCAAGAAATATTGATTCTGCCACCCCATATATCCTATTTGGTAATGTGCTGTTCTGTGATATGCGTGCCTGTGCACTTGTAGGCTCCATAATGCTGTGCAGGCAAAGCAAAAGGACAAACAGGCAGTGGGCCAACTGGAGAAGAGGCTCAAAGCAGAGCAGGAGGCTCGGGCCACCGCTGAGAAACAGCTCGCAGATGAAAAGAAGCGAAAGAAGCTCGAGGAGGCCACAGCAGCCAGAGCAGTAGCACTAGCAGCAGCGTCCAGGTAGGTGCACATCTGATGTTACAGGTTTAGTTTTCAACAATTATTTTACTCCTGATTTGTTGCTTGTTTATTTCAATGTTGTTATTAGGTTTGATATAATTCACTAATTTTTTTCATCCTTTTTTTTTTCAGAGGGGAGTGCACAGACACGCTGCGGCGGCGGATCACTGAATTAGAAACGGAGTGTAAGAAACTAACAATGGATATCAAGCTAAAGGAGGACCAGATCCGAGAGCTTGAATTAAAAGTGCAGGTGAAGATATTTTTATTAAAGTATTTAGAAAAATTGTTACCATTGAGCTCTGATTACAAAAAATTGTCTAAATTTTTCCAAAGATTTTGTATTTAAATGTATTAGTCTGTTTGTTTATTGTTTGTGTATTGCTTTTTGCAAGGCGCAGTAGGCAAGTTACAATATGCCTGTTAGGTGGACTTTCAAACTGCTTCTGCTTATTGATTCATGAACGTTTGACTCCCTGAGATGTGGCTCTCCTGCAGAGCTGCCTATGTTGCCAGTTTTTACATGCAAATAGCTTTTGAAGCTCTGTCCTAGTCAATTTCCCAGAACTATCTAATGACTGGCTGTACAAGTCAAGTGAACACAGGGTGGAAATGGTGAATATTTCACTTTTTCATCACATAGTAGAGAATATTTCACTTATTTATTTAAATTACCTATTTTACTTTTTAGTATCACAAAACAACAGTGCTCATATATAAGAAAGTAGGACTGTTAATGAATATTCTAAATTTGATTATATAATTGAATTGTAAAAAACAAAACAGAAAACAGACATTTGATTGTGAGAATTAATATTTGATTGTTTGAGCAGCACTATCGCAGACGTCTGCCTTGCGAGTTCTGGCGTGGGCCCCGGATGGTGAACTGAATGCACTGTGTGACGGACAGGAGTCACACATCGGTTTCATTGATTGAAAGAGAAATGTGGGTCAAACCGAAAAGGGCGAATAATTCCACAACATCCGTGTGGTAATGATGGCAGAGAGTTCACAACCCAACTCGGCCACAGAGAGAGTGAGTTGCACTTGGAGCAATCTACAAAGCCCTGTTTGGAAATACTGCGGATGCTGATCAGTAGACGAAAAGCTTTGTGGAACCGCGAAATAAAGTTGTACGCGATCTGTGTAAGCTACAGGCAGCTTACCATTCCAGCACTCCTGAGGGCACATCTCGAAAAATGCACCCAAGTAGTTAGGTGACTCGTTCTTTTGGTTTGTCCTCTTAACCTAACCTCCTGACTTCACCCTGACTGTATCTCTTCTCTTCTGTCTTTCAGGAGCTTCATAAATATAAGGAGAATGAAAAAGACACAGAGGTGCTGATGTCAGCGCTGTCAGCCATGCAGGACAAGACCCAGCACCTGGAGAACAGCCTGAGTGCAGAGACTAGGATCAAACTGGACCTCTTCTCTGCACTGGGAGACGCCAAGAGACAGCTGGAGATTGCACAAGGTCAGCCTGATTGACAAACAAATGATGTATTCACACACGATACACAGAGTGTGAGAACGCATAAAAATAAGTTTGGGGTTTGAATCAAGATATCAGAACCTGTTTTTGGACTGACTTGTTACTGTCTGCTTTCAGGTCAAATCCTGCAGAAGGACCAGGAGATCAAAGACCTGAAGCAGAAGATAGCCGAAGTGATGGCCGTCATGCCCAGCATCTCCTACACAGCCGACACCAGCAGCATGACCCCTGTGGCCCCCCACTACTCCTCCAAGTTCATGGACACCAGTCCCTCCGGCCTAGACCCCAATGCCTCCGTTTACCAGCCACTCAAAAAGTGAACGCTTCGTCCCGCCCCTCCCTCCCCTCCATCCATACTCCCATCATTTTTATTTTACCTGCAGGCCCACCACCTTCCAATTTGTTTGGCATGTCTGCGGCTGAGAACGTTTTTTTTTCTTGGGTTTTTTTGTTCTCTCCTCGCCAGGTCAGAAGGATGTTGTATTGTGTGACTGTGTTTGTTGTAGTTAAGACAAAAGACAAAAAAAAAAAACTTAAAAAGGACATCACATGTCAACTAGGAAGTCCCAGTTTTGTTTTGTTTTTTTTGTTTTTGTTTTTTTTTCTCTTAACTGTCTAGTGAAACCTCACAGAATTGGGTATGTATCTTCATCTCAAGGGTGTTGCTCTCCCATTCGCACCTCCACTGCAACCAGTTACCTGCTCTTTGGTCCTGGGGAATAGCTGCTTTATTTTATTTTTTAATTTTTTTTTTTTTTTTCCCCCTCCTAAAATTGGAAAACAGTTCTCCTTCATGATACAGCCTGACTTGTATCCAACAGTTTCTTTGACAGATTCTTTTTTCCCCCCAAGTAGTATGGGAACATCTGTACAACCAGAGGAATGTAGTGCAAAGTTGGCACAGACTCACCCCTGTTACGTAATTTATTCTTTTAATTCACAATCAGACACCAAATTGACCCTGCCCTCGGCTGCTTTTTTGATTTGGTGGTAAACAGTTTTTAAAGTGTATTGTGTGGTTCTATTTGTTCAGACTTTAAGATTCAAGCATTGATTTCATCAAGCTGGAGGAGATCTTGTGTTGGAAACAAACATAGACCTTGAAACGAAATGAACCCGAGCGGCTCAATATGTTCAGCATCGGTGAAAACAGCTGTTTGGTTTCCCTCGCTCTGTTTTCTGAAAGTTTTTGGTTTTTTTTGTTTTTGAGTTGAAGGAGTGCTGTGAGAGAAGACTGTGTATGTAAGTGTACAGCTTCTCAGTACTCTGCATAGTCTTTCATCAGATGTCATGATCACAGTGCCTTGGGTTGAGGACATAGAGTGAGTGTAATAATGAGAAATGGCCCAGCCCTTCTAAATTAGTTGTGAAGCATCTGGCTAAGCTGAAATGGTTAAGAAGTGGACCGTGCCCAGTCATGAGGGACAAAGTTGCCTTTGGCCACTGATTTGGTTTACAGGCTCCCAACTGATTTCCATACTGGTGGGGAAGCCGATCCATCTTGTGCACTCAAGGGCAGCTTTGTCCCTTATTATACAAGTCACATTTAACAGATACGGCGGACAAGGCCAAATCCAAGACTATTCATTGTTCTCCCATTTTTCCTTTTGTCAGTATGTTGACATGATGTTAGCCACCACAGAGTCTACTGTACACAGGTCTTCACATGTCCGTACACAGAAGCTCATCCATGCTGCTGTTAAACCCCAAATCCTCCAGTTTAGCTATTGCCCCCTCTTTCCTTTTTTGAGTTCCAATTAAAAGTTTTACTGTGGAAAATACATGCTGTTTGAAAGGGAAAACTGTAAAGATGGGCTGTGCAATGTACACAAAGCTTTGGAAATGCCAACTTGAATATAGAAGCTAAATAATTTAATTTAATTCATCTTCCACTTCAGTTTGTGTGCCAAGACTGGAATGCTTGTTTCTCTAGTAATATGTTCAAGAATGTACTGCAAATGCATTGGCTGACATTTTTGTCAAATATCCAGTTAAATATCACTTAATGGAAGTTTCTGTTAAGCGGGTAGAGAAAGTGGTCACCTGCTTGTAGTAGACTGTAGAAAAAATAAGGGACTAGAAAGTCAAATTTCTTTTTGTGAATGTTACAGTATTTGCAACTGTTGGGCAAGTGGCTGTTTTAAAGCAGTTTTCCTTACTCCTGTTTCTGGTTATTATTGTTATTTTCCTGCAGGGAGAAAGTTGCTCGAGTCTGATGTGGTTTCGCCATCATCTGAAATGATCCTTGTTGTGCGTGTGGATTTCACCTACTTTATATGGAGAAGCTTTTTGCGCTCAGATTGCTGACATTGGCTCCTGGGGGGGGGTTGTGAAAATTACCGTTTAGTCAGTTGTTTGGTCAACTGATTGTTGAAAGTATAGAGAAGTGTTTTTGTTTGGTTTTTTTTGTTTTCTTTGCCCACAGTCACTGCTCTGTTTCTCCCCAGGTCTGACCTTGGCTGCGCTCTCGCTCTGTGAGGTCTGCAAGGAATAAACTTTTTTTTTTTTCTTGCAAATTGACTTTTCTCTGCTTGTTGCCGTTACTCGGACCATATGTCTAGATATTTCAAAACAACTTGTCGGCTATGACGACGAGGTTTTTTTTTTGTGTGAAAAGGGCACTTCACCAATTTTATACATCAAGTTCAGTTTATTCGCTTTCTAAACTTTGCCTTTAGGGGATCTAATAAAAGATGCTATTAAGTGGCATTATGGGAGTAGTAGTAGTATCCAGTATTTTTTGTAGCTTAACCCATACTAGAGACTAAAAGTTGGGATATCTCAGCCTCTGTTGCTTCAATTTTGACCTTTTGTTTATAATCTATTGTGAGTCCCTAAACTTTACGGAAGTGCAATACTAAAATGTTGGAGCGTCCCTGAACCATAATTAACATTTGGCAGACCAAACACTCTTAGTCCATTCAGTTTCATTTTGTTTGTTCTAATATCATTGTTTGGCTGGAAAATGTTCTCAATATTTCCTTTTTAATTGAGTGACTTAGCTCTAACAAAAGACTTTTTGCTACATTAGTATAGTTGAAGTAAAACAATAAATTAAATGTGGGTTATATTATTACACATGATCTGATGTTAACCCCAAAAAATCTTAAAAACAGTTCATAAGATCATTCATTTTGCCAAAATCTGATATCGGAGACTGACAAGCTGTCCTATCTTCTCATTGCCACAAGGAGGCAGTGTCCACCCGCAGAATGTAGGTCAAAGGAGATTATCTCTGTCCACAAAGACTGTGGTTACTAACTCTGTCAAGAACCACCAATTTCCTCTTATCAAGACCATGAAATCCCATTCAGCACGGACAAAAGGAACTTAATGATAATTTGTTCGTGCCGGCCTCTAATCACAGCTCTTCAAAAACGTGGTAACTCTAGCAGCATTGGGCTGGTAGGTAAATGAAGTTAGAAGTGGGCACCATTTCAATAATGTCAGAGAGGAAATGCTGGAGCATTTACATACATTTTTCTACACTCCCTCTTTGTCTGCATTTCAAAGTCAGACTTTATCACCACGGGGGGGGGGTTGTCTCTGCTCTGCTGACCTCTTGGCCCTAAGATTTCAGTGATGGATCCGCAAAAGCGAGCAAATCACGGGTTTCCACACATTTTGATTTGAGTGATAATTCTGTTCATGCACTTGGAAAATTTGGGAGGGAGATAAAGAAACCTCCAGCCAAGGACACAATTTCAATGCATGAAAGAAGCCCTCTGCTCAGCGTTCGGTCACATGCCAAGCTCCCCCAAATACACTTGATTAACCTGTGCGGCGAGACAAATGTGGGTACAGCTCCTCGCTCATATTCTCTGCATTAACCGGTGCCTAGGTTAGGCATAATTTGTTTTTTGTCAATCCTCAGTATTTTATTGCTCTCCCAATTCCAATTTGGCACCACGCTATTTGGCAGAGTCAAGCAAGAGGAATTAACAGACTATAATAGGTCTTTTCTAGCAGTTGACATCTGACAGCTGTACTCACGATGCCATTAGGTCTCACAAATCTACAGTAAATCCAGCTGTTTGAAGAGAAGAAGTCTTGCATGAGAAATTCCAAGTATAGCTCTCCTGTTTCTCTTGATCAACAGCAAGTCCATTAGCAATTTTCTTGGTGGAAATACGCTTTCTGTCCCCCTGCCTCTGTACCTGTCCCTCTGGAAGACAAGCAAGACAGTGAAACGGACCAAAACTGAATTAGATTTCTCAGATGATCATTAAAGATATAATGAATTTGCGGCACAGGTGAGTAGACGTGCGTATAAATATTCTCCCACGATTGACACTATGCGGCTGCTTACTTGTGTTTGTCGTCATGCATAAATAAATCACACGTATTTTGTCTTTTATACTCCCCTTCAGAGTGCAGAATCATCTCTGTTGAATTCCGGGCAACCTGCGCACGTGCCCCCCCCTTTATGTGCAGTTGGAGCGCCCTTCTCTCCCCACCCGCAGATACTCCTCGTTTTTTTTTTTCCTTCCCAAACACACCTACTGTAACTATTTCCCCTGGTGCGGCCTTTAAAAGTCAAGCTAAGTCCTGCGTGCTTCAATAAGTGGCAGGTTTACTAGCAGAGTGTGAATTCTTTTGTCTCAAGCCTTCCAGTGAGGCATGGTTGTAGCTGCCAACAAAGAAACAGTGATTTCAAAGGAATGCACCTGCCTGAGTATAGAGGAATTGTTTAGTTTCCAGCACTACACTGATGTGACGATAATCCTCCCTTGGATCTATTTTTTGTGCAGAGTACAGCCAGTACTTTAAGTATCGCTACCTGAGCTCCATGTTGAAGACAGTGGGGGTGTTGCCTAATATGTCCTTGGGGAGGTATCAGCCTGTTGCACTCTTATCTCTGAGCTTGCCATCTCCTGTGAAATCTGGTACTGCAAGATTTTTTTGAAAGCCATTCTCCTGAGTGGTTTCATCTACAGTTTGATGATGTAAGCTCAGTGAAACGCAATGGAGAAAGTTGGGCTTGGTGTCTATTTAAAATGCTTAAAAAATGGAGCCAGCACAATACAAAAGGTCCAGCACCAACACCCAAGCAACAAAAGAACTTTGCCTAAAAACATTCTGATATAAACCAGGATGTTATCGAAGAATTACCAAATCGGACTAAACATGCTATGTGCTCTGCACATACGATGGTTGGTACTCATAAGGTATTGAGATTTGAACCAAGCATACACAAATATTATTTGTGGGTATGATGGTGCTTCACAATTAGTTGATCTATCTTACTAAACATATCTATACTTTTTTTCTTACGTCATCTAAAAAGCCTCAACACTCTGCAGAAAGTGGGACAATACTAGCGGGTTACTTTGAGCCTATAGAAATTTCAGCTGTCAGAATATGTCCTTTAGGCCATGAAACATCTGTTTTTAATCGTGCACAAAAGAGGTCAATACGATATGAATTGCTCTTGGCTGGCCAGCGGGGGTTTCGTCTCCAGGACTGTGAAATGAGGCATCGTTCTCTACAGTCTGGATCTCCCTAACTTCATTTCTTTTTATTTCACCGGGAGACCCCTCTCCCCCAGATGTCCGGCAGGGACTCTGTGGCTTTCAGTTCTGAACAATGACCCACTGATACAGTGCGATACACTGTTTCTTTTCCAAGAAAGAGCCCTTACAACGAACCCCTCCACCCCCACCCCAAGGCAGCTGCTCTCTTGAGTGATATTGGCCATCAGAGGTACTAGGGCAGAATAATGGGGCTGGAGTCACATACAGCAATGGATACGCTTGTTCAGAAAACAATGTGTATGTCCTGTGTCACAGAGAGCATCTGATTTGAAATAGGCATTGAATGGACATGGCCGAGACAGTGTATAGAGTATGACTTCCAGCCCGTTACCATGAGGAAAATATTAATTAGAAACAAAAATCCCTTAGAATATACTGCTCAGAAGTTACTTCTTACAATGACGCTTATTGTAAACTCGGCTGCTTATATCAACCTGGAAAGGTGAGTGAACTGAATTAAAGTAGTTCCACACCCCACCCTGTTTGGTCATGACATGACTGACATTTCCACTGAGCAGACGGCGATTTGAGGAGCTCCGAAAAGAAGGAGCCATGTGGCTGAATTAAACATGAGAGGTGTGACCTCTGCCCGTGATATGACTACCAAACTATGTGTCACAAAGAGACACTGGGTGGGAGTGAGACTGTGCCGTCTGTACCGGTAACAGGAACCGCAGCAGCAGCAACAGCAGCAGCAGCAGCAGGAGCAGGAGCAGCAGCACCGCCCGCCCGGGACGCCGGCGCCGCTGCTGCGAGGACCTCACTCGCGTGACTCCACAGACGGGCGTCACGCGTATTATCCGCTTCATTTACATATATAACACCGCCCAGGGGGACGAACATGGTAATCTACCATCGCCTGAGAGCTAACCGTGAGGAGGGGAGAAAAAAACCGCAGAAACAAAGTTTGGACGAGAGAGGGCTGTTTTAAGCCGAGCCAAGTGTTTCGACAGAGACGGACGGGCGCTCGTCGGGCTCTTTGCCCCACTTTTGGATTACGCTATGGACGCTTTGAAATCCGCTGGAAGGGCAATTATACGGAGCCCCAGTATCGCCAAACAGTCGTGGGGTGCGGGAAGACACAAAAGTAAGTACCCAGTCGTTCAGTGCACCCACACGAAGGCGTTAGCTGGTGCTAATTTTTCGCTAATCTAAGCTAGCCTCGGCAAGTAGCTATCGTTACAACCGGCGTTTACTTAGCGTTACTTTACAACGCGTCTGTGGACGCCAGCTACAGCCGATGGGGACAAACCTGCTGCCAGAGGGGAGAGTGTTTTGTTAGACCGAAGAACTCAAAAAAACAACAAGCTTACGATAAGCAAAACGCTTATGATAAGAGCGGGTATTTACAGTCGGCAATGTTTTGTTGCTTTTGAACTTGACGCTCAAACTGGCAAAGGCGCCCCGCAGCTCGTAAACCGACTCCTGTTGAGGCGTTTGTGCGCAGGGCAGAGACGTCAGGTCCCATAGTGGCTCTTCGCGTATCTTACAAGTCGAACGAGTCGTTCGTGTTTGGTCACCGAGACCCAAAGCGGACGCGTGTCACGACAAAAGTTTGAGAGTCCCGTGAAATCCTCTGGTTGTCTGCCACGTCACTCAAGCCGAGTGACTGACAAGGTTTTGAAATGTACAACGGGGGGGGGTACTGCTGATATACAGCGATGTGGACCAGGTGAGCGACTCCAGGGAGAAGTAGGGGAGACGCAGGAGTGGGAAGGCATGGAGGGATCGAGTGGTCGTCTTCCCGGCAAGGCTCTACAATCCTAGCAACGCACTGTTGCTAGGCGATACACTATGTGAAACAAATATGAGAGGCTGTGTGAAGGAGTGCTGGCGGAGTCTTTATACCTCACAGGGATCTCCAGTCTAGCCCGGTGCCTAGCTCGAATCCGGGGTTTGATAATCACCACCTCGGGTTTGACGTGGGGTTTCCGCACGATGCTCGGCTTCATCTCTCCGGTGTGGACAATCGTCACCCAGGCGGCTGAGCACGATCACACTGGCTATGCGAGCGTGGCTTTCGCCTGCAGGCTGAGCTGCCTAGACCCTTTTTTTTTTAATGTTTGCTTAGACAAAGGGGGAATATCCCCTGCTCACATGCCTCTCCCCTTTTTCTTTTTTCTTTTTTTAATTTCATAGACAATAGAGCAGTTGGGAGCAAGATGTCAGGCGTGCCAGACAGTGCAATCGATGCTTTGTTTCGGTCCACTCCTTTCAGGGGTAGAGTGATGCACAAGAAGCATGCCCCCCCCCTTACATCTGACCGGGCAGTGGCCGCAGGGGTCCAGCGACCAAGTCAGTCGCTGATGTCGAACTTTGCCGCAAGTCCACGGTCAGTCTGTGGCGAAAGTCACATCTTCTCCTCTCTGTGCCACAGCCACAGCGAGCAGAGACAAGCTGGTCTCGTCAATAATGTTAATCTGTATCTATCATATCGTTTTCTTCACCAACATTACTTTCTCATTTGGTGGCGACTGTTTTGTCTGTGATTAAGTAACTGTTCCTCTATCTGTCTTTTTTTTTTTCTTCATTTTTTTTGGGATATAATTATAGGACTCAACTCTCTTTCAGTAGGTGCCATTGAACTGCTGTGTCAAGACTAAGCTTCAACGTGTTTCATCTTGTGGTGTCAGTAAGCTTCGTCTCCATGGTGGACCCGGTTTTTTGCATTTGATGCATACAGTTACTGTAATTTAGACCACATACTGAAGATTGCTGGTCCTCATTTGATAGCGTGTCCTCTGACTTGGGTTGTTATTTGTAAGAAATATTTCTAGATCTAGACAGCTCCATAATTCTAGGCGAAGTTTTGGCACATGTCTCCAGTGAGATTGTATTTCCCTCCTGGGTGTTGAGCTTGGTCTTGTCAAAGCAGTCTGTTCACTTCTTTGGCATCTATCTAAACCCCACATTCCTTTTCTCCCACTGTCAGTGATGGATTGTAACAGGTTCCAGTATTGTTTTCATTAAACTGTCCGTATCTCCGTAATGATCGCTGCATGTCAACTTTTAGATTAGGCTGACGTTAGTGCCTGCTTTGCCCTGTTTACCTTGCTTTTGCAGTCTTGTTCCTGTGCACGGGCAAGGCTGTGTCAGCTCTGTCATTTCCTGCATGGTTTTAAACAGCTCAGTTGCTTTTTGGCAGTCTGCTGAGCTGACAGAATGTTTCTCTGCACTGCCCTCTCATTACATCCAAATAGTTGCCATTTTACAGAGGGGGTGGGGGTGGTATGTAACATCAACCATCTTTTTAGGTCACAAAGGCCCTGTTTTTTTTTCTTCTGTTTTTTCTTTTTTTTTTTTTTTAATTTCATAGACAATAGAGCAGTTGGGAGCAAGATGTCAGGCGTGCCAGACAGTGCAATCGATGCTTTGTTTCGGTCCACTCCTTTCAGGGGTAGAGTGATGCACAAGAAGCATGCCCCCCCCCTTACATCTGACCGGGCAGTGGCCGCAGGGGTCCAGCGACCAAGTCAGTCGCTGATGTCGAACTTTGCCGCAAGTCCACGGTCAGTCTGTGGCGAAAGTCACATCTTCTCCTCTCTGTGCCACAGCCACAGCGAGCAGAGACAAGCTGGTCTCGTCAATAATGTTAATCTGTATCTATCATATCGTTTTCTTCACCAACATTACTTTCTCATTTGGTGGCGACTGTTTTGTCTGTGATTAAGTAACTGTTCCTCTATCTGTCTTTTTTTTTTTCTTCATTTTTTTTGGGATATAATTATAGGACTCAACTCTCTTTCAGTAGGTGCCATTGAACTGCTGTGTCAAGACTAAGCTTCAACGTGTTTCATCTTGTGGTGTCAGTAAGCTTCGTCTCCATGGTGGACCCGGTTTTTTGCATTTGATGCATACAGTTACTGTAATTTAGACCACATACTGAAGATTGCTGGTCCTCATTTGATAGCGTGTCCTCTGACTTGGGTTGTTATTTGTAAGAAATATTTCTAGATCTAGACAGCTCCATAATTTGAGGCGAAGTTTTGGCACATGTCTCCAGTGAGATTGTATTTCCCTCCTGGGTGTTGAGCTTGGTCTTGTCAAAGCAGTCTGTTCACTTCTTTGGCATCTATCTAAACCCCACATTCCTTTTCTCCCACTGTCAGTGATGGATTGTAACAGGTTCCAGTATTGTTTTCATTAAACTGTCCGTATCTCCGTAATGATCGCTGCATGTCAACTTTTAGATTAGGCTGACGTTAGTGCCTGCTTTGCCCTGTTTACCTTGCTTTTGCAGTCTTGTTCCTGTGCACGGGCAAGGCTGTGTCAGCTCTGTCATTTCCTGCATGGTTTTAAACAGCTCAGTTGCTTTTTGGCAGTCTGCTGAGCTGACAGAATGTTTCTCTGCACTGCCCTCTCATTACATCCAAATAGTTGCCATTTTACAGAGGGGGTGGGGGTGGTATGTAACATCAACCATCTTTTTAGGTCACAAAGGCCCTGTTTTTTTTTCTTCTGTTTTTTCTTTTTTTTTTCTTTACCAATCTGGAAAGTGTGGGAGGTAGAAAATCCCTGTCTGCATTGAACAGAAACAGTTCCCTCCCACGTTCCTGGTCAAGGAGCTGTCTTCTGTGGGCTTGCCAATGTTGAAACAGCTACATATCAGGATGTTAGTTGAGCCATACTGATGGCTAATGGTGAGTGTGTATGATCTCAAACCACTTGGATTGCATCATATTTAACACCTACTATAGCTGTGTGAGCCAACGTTGTGCTTACAGCCACTGGAGATTGTAGTTGGTGTAGCTGTTGACTGTTTTTCATTTCGTACACCATTCAGGTAGGATCACTGCAGTGACAGACGTTGACATCTGTAGCTTGTCATAATGCTAAATGACATGCATAGGTCTTAATTTTACAAGTACCCTTCAATCTGCAACACACACTGTGTGGTTGGCACTTAACCTTCGGTCCTGCTCTGGCCAGTCAGTGTTGTGTCGCCTGCACAAAGTCATCCAAAGCAGGCTACTAGGCTGTAATGGAGATTGCTTCCTGCAGAATTCCTTTATGGAATTGTAAAGTGCTCTCTAATTTATAGTCCCGTTAGAGTCAGAGAGCCCTATTAGATCTTCGGTATCTGTGGGTTACTTCTCTATGTGGAATCAGTGTATGGAGTCACATGTGAGTGTGTGCGCTTTGTCATCGTTTCTCCACGAGGACAATTTTTAATCCTTTGGGGAAATAGATGTTTGTCGTTCTTTTGTTTCAGCTTACACAGCAGGAAATATACACTTTAAATATCATCATTGTTGTTTGGAAACCAGTAAATAGCACAGGCTAAACTGAGCTCTAAATTGCAGTTTGATGAATTTGTGAAGCAAAGGCCTATTTATTTGAATCTGTTATTCACTCTGTAATATTGCATTTGGTTATCTGTGATTAGAAAAATGTACATTTATTCACAAGCATTTTTACTGTTTTCCTTTCTGTGTAAACTGCAAAATTTGCTCCAAAAGCAATCTTATAATTTAAAGAAAAAAATTTATGGCAGAAACTAAATTAGAAAACCAAGTCCCCACTAAGGTTGGTTTGTTTCTTTTTCTTTTAGAAGAAATAGACAGAGCTTTTTTAATTTGCCCCACTTTTGTAGTAGAGACTACTTTGAAAGACTATGCCTCTCTTTGAAAACCAGTAGAGAAGTCTGGACAGGAGGTACAGTGACTAACCAGTTCACCTTCCTGGTAAGAAATAATTGATGTAATCTCCTTCCGCCATATGTCTAGGCATATGGTCAGTGTGGTAGTTCACAGTTCTTTAGCGTCATTGTCAGTAGGAGATTGCGGTCACTAAATATGCCAGCTGAGATGTGAACAGCAAGAAGAAAGCCTACAAATTCCAATTAAGTATATGTAGACAGCTATCTCAGCCTGGAAGCAGTTACGCTGTTTGTCGTTCTGTGTCCCAAGCAATTACAACTCCTTCCCTTTTTAATCTGTTCTGAGCAAGTGAATTAATGTTACGAGATGCTGCTACAAACATGACAAGAACACTACAGCTGGTCCACAGCGCCCTAAGCCTGAGCAACATAGTACTGGGGACTTATAGTAGGAATAGCCCTCTTTTCTCTGACCGGTTGTGAGGGTTTTGGGATGTCTTTTGGGTGTTTGACAAGTACACAGGAATGAAACTCAGGAAGTTGATGTAGCAACCCTAGCTCGGAGAAAATCCTTGTCTTCTGCGAGTGTCAGTGCAATCTTATGAAACCTAACATGACACGCCCTTTCCCATAAATTCATCTTGTAAATTAAGTCCCTGGGAATGCCGGGGGCTTATTTTTATTAATGGAAGATTCTTTTACCTTTCACTGGCCTGTCTTTCTTCTCACCACCTGTGTGTTTAGAAGTACAATGTGAAACATGTCTGTTGGGGGGGGGCGCATACACATATTAGCCTAAAGATACAGAGAAGAGGCTTGTAGAAGAGCTGACATACACACCTCCAATATCTAAGGCACATGTTGCACAAATCTGTGGTCTTGTGTGTCAAACACTGAATGGTTGTACAAGAGGAATATTCATCGGCCCTTGGGGCAATATAGGACTAAAACAAAGATTCAAACAGTCAAAGCAAACAAATGCTTTATTTTATTCTTCATTTTATGCTGTTTTTCTTGTATTGGATTGATATAGAGGATTATCAGAAATTTTTTTTTGGTGATTTGTATTATTTTTTTTCAACCATCAACTGAATAATTTATCAACTAAATTTTGCAGCCCTACTATGTATAACACCAACCCCTAATTGACATTTCAGTATTTTGTGCAAGTATGCTCATATTCATAGACTTGAAGATGCTCCCAGCCATTTTATCATTTTATAAAAAATGATATTCTTATTTGTCAGTATCGTTTGAGTTGCAGTAGAATCCAGCTCCTCCTGTCTAGCGTTGCTGTGCACAGGGTGCTTTAAGGATCAGTTTCATAACCCTGGTTCTTGTTGAGAGTACATTCTGGGCTCAGCTGGTCATCAGCTGTAATCCCTGACTGGCATGACCACTCATTTTTTTTCCCCCTCTCTCTCCCTCTCCTCAATTTCGTTCTTTGAGTGGATTTAGCCAATACTGAAAGGCGTCTCAATGTTAGCACTTAAACCATGACTATAAGACTCTTCTCCTCTGCAAATCCCTCTCCTTCACCCAACTGAAATGGTTTTGGATGCTCATCAAATTAAATACTGATAGCTGCACATTCATGTGTCAATTCCTCTTTATCTTTGGAAATGCTCCAACACAGATATTTTAGAATATCATAAGCGTGCTGTAGAAATCGAAACTAGAGGAGCATGCTGGTGGCCAAGGACACAGGCTGCTGGGCATAAACGATCCCCACTGACTGTTCACCTTACTTACTTTGTATCGATTGCTACTTTAGCGAATTGTCCTGTAGTTTATGTCCCTGTGGTCATTCTTGCGTAATGCTGTTATTTGTGTATGTCACACAGAGAGACTTTGACCAGGGTTACCGATAATATTTAAAACATTTCCTGTGTCCTTTCCGCAGAAGCTGAAATCAAGAGGGGGAACAATAACACTGGATCAGTCTTTGCGCCAGACAGGGACAGACAGTAACAATCGCCCCATGTGTACTGACACACATTTTCCCTTTGACTAACACTCAGTCTTTCTTCTTAACAATTCTCTATCTCAGCCTTTTCCCATAATGGCTGTGTCTGTTGTTAGGAATTAGCAATAATGGTGCTCGTCTCTGACCTGCACTGCACAGCCTGAAAAGAGTGTATACGCTTACAGACACATACAGTACATAACATGGTTACATGAGACCACAGTCAGTAGTCTGCAATAGCAGTGTAGGACTTCACTTTTTTGTGGCATAGTTAAAGGTTGTCCTAGGCTCTCTCTTAATGAGCTTTGTGCTGTGTATCTCTGTATCCCTCCAGGTATCTTCCCTTCATCTGACTCAGCAGTTTCTAAATTAGCCCAAAGTGTCCTGATTGGAATCTAATAGTGCTGGAATAAGTTATTATTATTATTATTATTATTATTATTATTATTATTATTATTATTATTATTATTATTATTATTTATTTATTTATTTTTTTTTTTTTTGGCACATGCCTTGTCGTTGTGAGATAAGAGGAGGTCAATTCACCACAGGCGTAGGTCAGCTGAGGCCTTAAATAGCTGAAGATACATGAGCAAATTTTGCTTTGCAAATGTTGTGACTTTTATTTATTCATAAACATATACATATTGTTGGTTTTGTTCTTTTTATCGGATTTGTTAACAACAAGAAACAAAGAATTACCCAATCCTTATCCTTTAAGAAATTGTTCGTCTGCTGTTTGCACCCAAACCTGACATTCTTGTCTTAACATCAGGTGTTTCCCTCCAATTCCAATTTGTTTAGGCTGAGAATTGACTATGACTTGCAAATGGACAAACAAAGCGTCCCTGGCTGTAGGGCAGATAATGTAACCTCTGTCCGTATTTAAACACTGATCCTCAGAGAGGACCACATGAAAAGCAGCCATACAACACAGCTTTCCCACATCTCCAACCATAGCAAAAAGTCCCGGTTATTTGGCATTCACTGGTGCTTGTTTCACTGTGTGGTCACAAATGTGTTTTAGAACAAACAGAAGTCCCGTTGGAGATTTGATTCATTTCATTCAGGTGGGCAGGAGTATGTCCAGCGACTCCAGCCAGACCAAAAACTATGAGTCATTCACAGTTTGGGATCCAGAGAGCTCAGATGAATGCGCTGGGACTCCCTTCTCTCATTCATTCACTGAAGCCAATGCGACACCACGCGGAGAGCTCTCTGTGCTCAGAAGCTCCTTTCAAATCTCAACAAAAGGGAAAATGTTGATGCAGCAGGCTCCACTTGTGGAGCCTGCTGGAGCTGTGGAGTGGTTTCAGGGCTTTGACTGTTGACCTGACAGTCTTTATTTGTGTTTGTATATTAAACCACACTGGGATACTTTGCTGCTATTCCCCCACCCCTCCCCGAGAATCCCAACATAATAATTCGTGCCAGACTCGGTTGAATATCTAACTGCAATGGCTTACTCATGTATTCACAGCTTGACTGACATATTCTGATATCACTTTTGGAATGATGTTGAAAGATTTTCCTGGATACTGCTAGAACATTAACTCCTACAATTTGATGTGATAGTTAATCATGGTGTGAAGTCGTAGTTGGCTGACTCAGTCACACCAAAGTTAGGTCACCTGCTTAACTTTGTCACCCTTGAATTTGTTTTTGGTTGAGAAATGTGTCACCGACCGCAAGCAACAGTGGGCATTTTCAATTCATCTTTGTCTGTCATCAACCATTGGAAAATCATATCTTGTATTTATAGAAGCATTTTCATCAATTTTTAGGCAGAGAAACACTATTAATGTTGGCTGGAGGCAAGCTCTAGATCACAGTGATAAAACGACTAAGTTGTCAGGATGGCACTGTGGTGATTTGTGTTTTTATCCCTGTATCGCTGCATGCCTATCGCCCTCTCTGCCAGCCCCAGAGTGTTAACTACAATATTTAACCTGCACTAACAGCATAGCAGAGTGCTCCTGCTGTTTCCACGGTGATTAAACTGTTGCACCTCCCTAACTGTCCATTATATTTGTTGTGAGAAGGGTGTATGAGTGGGAATTTCTGGTGACAATTTTGACTCGCTGCCATGATTTGCATATTTTTCAGGGTGTTTGACTCCAGTTCTCTTTTATCAGCATGAAACTTCATTTATGAATTTCTCGCTGCCTCTGTCTGTCTTTTCTCCCTGTGCCTACCCCTCTGTCTGTTGTCAGTTGTCCTCCATTCTTAAGGCAGAGGCAAGGCCAGGTAGAGCAGATCTTCTCTCCTCATTACTGTCACTGTCACTGGCTGCTGACAAGGATAGCGATCCTCTCTGACCCTCCCTTGTCCAAATCGCCTGGTTCAATTCCTCTATGATGGCTTTGACCAAAACACCCACTGTCACCAAATCCACCACCCTTCTAATGCTCTCCTTCTGCACAGGCTCAGCCCTCAAATCCCTTTGATTATAATTCCCGAGACCACTGTGCTGTCTTGCCTCTCTAGATCTCTTGTTGCATCAAAAGGGCCTAACTGCCTCTGTGCTTTTAGCTTCATTAAAACACCATGTAAATTACCAGCTCCTGCATAGACTCAAACGATCGGATCTTTAAAGTAGAGGCAGACACCTCTCCAGTACGCTTTCCTCTACAACAGTCTTGTGTAAGCATCAGAGGGGTCAGATGACTGCAGCTTGGCCTGACACTCAGAGCTCTCTGAAAACAAAAAGACTGTCTGTCTGGATTCCTGCCTACAGGTTCATGGAACCCCACAGCTCCAATAACTTCCCTGGATTGTGCAAATACTGGACACTGTTGGTAGTACACCGTATAAACTGCTGTAACTGTTAATACCGGTATCCCCTTCCATTTTAGAGAAAAGTCAGGCAAAATAGAGGTGAGGGAAACGTTGGTATGATGGGGCCAGTCTTGAATATTTTTTTGTATAGTTTTTGAGAAGTTTTTAAAAAAAGAAAGTATTGACATGTAGACTACTTTCCTTGGATGGAAACGAAATGGTTATAAAATTCAAATACAGTGACAGTACTGCAGATTTTAGCAACTTGGAATGTGTGTTAAACATATTCTCACAAACTCATGCTGAGTAAAATGCCATCAGATAGATTCTGATGTTCCTGTATTATTAAATCTACATTTGCTTTTTACAGTCTGCTCAGTTGACGGTGTGATATAGAGTTTTTAAAGTTCTGTAGGCTTACACTACAGTTCAGCGCAAGGAAGTAGCTGCATGCATGTTCTTTGTTCCTCTGATCTTCTCCTCCTGGCCGAGTCTTACTGGTGTAGTGTTAAGACTTGTCTGTAGCAGGAGGAGACAGAGGGGATGGAAGCAACTTTCCATCTGACTGGCAGAGTGGACTTCACACTGGCTGTGTGATTTCAGGCTGATTTACGCTTCAGTGAGTGGCTGCCATGGGGGTTTTTGTCAAAAGTTAGGAGTATGGCATACTGCCACATGAACTGTTATCACATCACAAATTACACATGAAATGTATAATTATTTGCAGTTAGTAAAGCACAGTTAGTAGCTAGTCAAAAGGTAACCAGAACAGTTTATTTCACAAGGAATACAAGAAGAAAGATAACTTTTGGACACTTGCTGAAAGTTTCAGGCTTCATTCCTTGGACAAGGAGATAATTTCTTACATTTAGAGCGGTAGAGTGCATCATTAAATGTCCAGTAAAAAATATGAAACTTAAGTTGACCTTCAGACAAACTAATTTGGCAATGACAAGTATTAGATTTTGACTCAGAGAGCTATTGTTTTGTTTTACAAAAATTCTTATGTTATGTTCAAACCACCACAGATACATTGTTACCACCAGTAAAATACTAAATTGTTTTCTAAATAAGTAATTTCTCACCTGAAAATAAATTCCAAACTTTATTTGGTGACAGAACAACAGCTATAGGACAAAAATTACAGTTATGAGTTTGGCTCAGATTCTCTACCATTATTCTAGTTGATGCGAAATGCATGTTGGGATACTTAACTACCCCAAGTTCATACAAGTCAGCTCTTGAAGGATCCTCAATAAATCAGCTGAGGCAAGAACACTATTTGGCTAGATGTGGACTGAATTGTAACAGAATTTAGGATGCGACTCATGAGATTTCCCAGTCCATGAGAACACAAGTCCAGACAAGAACAATAATTGTGAAATGCCTGTTGTCTCTCATGGAGTCATCATTTTTAAGTCCTCCACCTTGCTGTGTGAATATTGTACATGTTCATAAATCTTAATATACTGTATGTCCAAGGTAATCTGAGGAGTTTTAATGTGAATTTTGTTTTAGGGTCTGTTTTCTTTTAGGTTCAAGTCTTTTTTGTTGGTATTTTTCATGCAAAAGCCCCAACAATAGAGCAAATGGGATTCTCACTATTCTGTTTCAGCACCTTAATGCAACTAATTCTTTATGTAGATATGTGTTTTATTTCTAGATTCTTCTGCCATAACACATTTCCCCTGTCTGGCATGAGCATCTCTTTTGAAGCATGGTTTGTTTGTGTGTGTGTGTGTGTGTGTGTGTGTGTGTGTGTGTGTGTGTGTGTGTGTGTGTGTGTGTGTGTGTGTGTGTGTGTGTGTGTGTGTGTGTGTGTGTGTGTGTGTGTGTGTGTGTGTCTTCTTTGAAGAGAATCGGCTAATCAAACCCTCACACTTCCCACGCTCACTGATGTTGGCAGCAGCTGTTGCCCTCTACCTGCCCCCCCCCCCCCCCGAATCATACCCCCTTCTACTCAGCAATGGTTTCTTCGCCTGCTCTCTGGCTTATTTACTGGCAGGGTCACCCAGGCGAGCAGCACTCACTGACCAGTCAGAGCTCTAGCGTAGCCACGAAGCCTTTGAAGTTTGGTCTAATCAGCACTGCAGCTACAGAAAGCTGCCAGGGAGGGGGCTGGGGCTGGGTGGGGGGTTGGTTGTGTGAATGCAAATGTAACCAATATGAAAATGGATTATTATTCCATACAAAGCAGCACTCTGGGTAAATGCACCAATCTAAAAATAGCTCCAGTTCATGAGTTGCTCATATGAACTGCCACTGTGTCAGTTTTTGAAGAAAGCTTTTGTTTAATTGCTCATTAAAACTGCCACAGTAAGGTTACGGAGTTTTTTTTTAAATTTTCGCAGAATATTCATCTATTCATCTATTTTACGCAGGCTAGACTAAAGCTTTCCCATCATCTCTGTAGACTAGCCTTACAGTAGCCTCCTCACGATCTCTTGGGATGGGTATTCCTAGGATTCTGTGGTCAGGGTGAAGGGGCTGGTCATCCCTTGAGACTTGCCTTCTGCAAGCATTAGTATGGGCATCTGCAGTAGAGGGGCTTGCTTCTGATATCTCCACTGGACCAGCACAAGCCTGCTGCTGCACTTGTGTGTATTATGTGAATGACATCTCTCCTAAGCCTTGAATCACTCAGAGCATTTTCAAAGCACATCTGACAGATTGTTGAAATTCAGCAGAGCACATCTGTCAGCAATGTTTCCTTTTGTAAAAACTGAAAATTTCTGGACTGAAGGTTCATTGTTGCCTTTACAAACATGAGCAAGCACCAAAGGTTAGAAATGTCATGGCAGCTGAGTTTAAGCTTGCATTATCCTCATCATATTTGTGTAACTGATGGCGAATATCTTAAGTGGCTACACCTCATCATGGACATTTATAGTCCACTTTGACCACTCAGTAACTTGATTTAGGTCATGAATAGGAGGGTAGTGATCACCAGTGATTATATTACAGTAAGGGGGGTACTTATCCAGCCCCTAATGTAACAGCAGAGGGGCACAGCCTGATTGTTACCACACTTAAGAGCACAAAGACCATGACCTCAGAGTGGTTGTTCATTGTTAAGGCTCACCCATTACTTAAGTATGGGTTTGGTTAGAGCTGCTTTTAGACCATTAAAAACCGTTCTCCATAACCACAGTTGGCTTGGCTTGGCTGGAGAGGAAAAGAATGTTATGGGTTAACCTCTGCTGCGTTCTTCAAAAGGTTTCTTTCCCCAAAAGATATGGGTTCCTAAACCAAGTCATAGTGTTTATAAGTATAAATATAAAGTATAAATTAAGTATAAATGCATTTAGAAAGCTTTGGAGAATACCTCATTTAACTGGACTGACTACTGGCCTTGTGTAGTTGTCTGTTACAAGACAGTGAATGTTGAAGTGAATATTACATTGTACATTTATGTTTTTTGACGGTTTCTAAATTAAATACTTACAATGATAATTTTATGCCATTAATTTCATAATTTGATTATCAGTCATAATAATTGTCAATGATTTACCTTTTAAGCTTAAACGTGCTAACGTAAGTTTTTACTGCATAACCAACATCAGCATTAACAACTGTTTAATTACCAGTCTAGAGGAGCGTTGCGAGTTCAGCATCAATGTTTCTTGATGCTGAATTCTCTCCAATGGTGGAAAGCAGTGCCAATGTTTACTCTTGTTTTTGCTTCTATTTCTACCACTTCTTTTCTTTTACTGAAGTTAGCATGCTAAAAAGCTAGCCCCGGCCCATCCTGTCTCATAATATGACTTTGTGACAGTGAGTCACTGTAGCGTCCAGTCTGCCTTCAGTCCAACATGAGAGGATGAAGAAGTAGCGCTGCCCACAGGGCGTATTGTAACCCCTTGTCTTGTTGACACAACAATAGCTAAAATTCTTGGTAATTAGCATTAACAGCTGTTAACATTGGCTATGTAGTGATAGCAAAAAATTATATAAAGCACCTTTTTAAAAGTACACAATGGATTTGCTCAACAAAGGCAGAACAGTTGACATGAAGAAGGAAGCAACAGCTTAACGTGCTGAGAATGAGCTTGTTTATTTCAAATCTGCACAAAAATCATGTGCTACTAAAGAAAATTAAAGCACTCACGCTGCAGTGGGGAAAACGAATCAAATATTTATTTGAGCACTATCAGATCAGTCAATTTTCATTTCAATGAATCAACTTTTATTCTCTCTCAATTGACTAGACGAAAAAGTCCATCACAATTTCTCAGCCTGAGTTAACACATTTAAATGTCTTGTATTGTCTGACTAATCGTCCAAACCCAAAGATATTCTGTGTACTAAGAAAACCAGCAAATATTCATATATGAGAAGCAGGAACCAGTTAAGTTTTTGGTATTTTTGCTCAAAAAATGACTTGTACGATGAAGCACTTATCAAAATTTTGTCCATTGACTAATCATGAAATTGGCTAATTGTTTCAGTATAAAATATGTGACAGTGTTTATAGCATATAGCTGGCTGACAGTGACAACTGGATTCTGTTTAGAAGACATGAAGACCACCCAGGAGGGAGAGGTGATGTTCTTGATTGTGTTTTGTGCTGGACCTTTTGAAGATAAAAATGGCCTCCCTGCACTATCACTCCTCACAGTGGCAAGTCCATAAACTTGATGAGCTTCAAGGAGAAGTTAGCATGTTTATTGCTGGAATGAATGGCTGAATACTGAAGAAGCAGTTTGTTGTCTACTTGTGTGAACTTCCAGTCTGAGATATTGTTCCCACAATGTGTGCAACTGGTTCCTTTTATCAGCTCACTTGTGGTCAGTTTGAGAGCTACTGAACTGCTGCATGTTGGAGATCTATTATTGACTGTTAGCATAATTTGAATGGGTCTCAATGATCAGGTGTTATGTGGAAAGGCAAGTCAGTTCACAGAAGTTGTTACTTTCTTTCACTGCTCCATCTATGTGTTCTCAGTTGTGTGATGGGGCACGCCAGGGTCTCTTCATACTAACATAACACAAAGAAAAAGGCACTGCCTTGAGCATTTCACAGAGGTTTCCTCTAAGAGAAATCAAAACCACAGCCACAGAGTGTTTCTATTCTCAACAAAATTTACAATAGAGTTCTGGGTAAGTGTCATTGATCCATCAGCTGGAGGAGATGATCTTTTATGATTGACTTTGCTGGCTGTAGTTGGTAAGATTATAAATGAATTCTGACAGTCGAGATGGACCAGTTTTATCTATCTGACACCTTGCTGAAAATAAACTTATTCCAAATAGCACCACTGATGTTTCACATTGAACTTAAATTTTTGTTTTTGTTTTTGTTTTTTTTTGTTTGTTTTCTTCATGGAGTGATAGATGAGAGGGAAGTAAGGGTTTACAGTGGAGTGTAGACAGGGCCAGTGTAATTATGTGATTGATAAGATAAACTTTTCTTGACCCCACGCAGGGAAATTGAAGTCTCACAGTAGCAGGACAGAACAAATGCAAAGATAAGTAACTTTAAAATACTTTTTTTAAAAATAGATATTTTTTTTAAATATAAAAATCAAGCATGAAAAACTAAAATAGAAGGTACTAACCCCTATTTTTACAGTAAAGTGTACTGAGTCAAAAATACAATAAAGTTGCTATATTTTTGTTTCCTAATCCAAACAGAAATGGCATCTGGAAATAACATTTGCCCATGCTCAGTTTTTACATGTGTCTATATCAAACATAATAACAAGTTTATATTTTTCTTGGTTTGTTAAAAGGAGCAAAGAGAGAGATCTGGTTCCCCAGGATAGGAAATATGGTGGCAATTTGGAGTTCGAGTTAAAAATCTTTTTTATTTTCAGGGTTGGAAGAGCCTTTGAATCCTCAGACTCTTCCAACCTCCTGGGTATTTCAAAGATTGCCGGATATTTATTTTTTCAACAAAACTGCTACTTTCTTTGCTACTTTACACTCACTTTACCATGCAGACCACATTTAGCAGGACCACAACTGAGGCAGCCAAAAGGAGAAATTCCACCTTTTTATTTAGATTTGAAAGAAAACTCATTGCCTCCTTCCTTATTTACTAGCACTTGGCTTACATATTTCTGTGAGAATAGACCTGATTAATTTTATACAGTGAAATATACATTCATAAGAGCACTTGATTTAGCCATACTGCAAGGAGGAATAGCAAAAGCATGTGCTCATTGCACAAAGCCATAAGGAGGACATGGTTTGGCTGCTGTTGTGTCTGATCTAGCGGACTAGCGGACATCCTACAAGTGGACTGAGAGAATGCTGTGCCTTACTGACACCTGTCTGACACAGTATCTCTCAACCTGCCTTACAGTAAAAGCAGCAGTGTCACTGGTGCGTATCTCATCTCACAGAGCTTCCAGAGAACTGGACGGACACGAGGGAGACCCTACTGGAGGGCATGGTGTTCCAGCTCAAGTACCTGGGAGTCACGATGGTTGAGCAGCCCAAAGGAGAGGAGCTGTCTGCAGCTGCTGTCAAGAGGATAGTGGCCACGGTGAGGGATGCCACACACTTGCACACTTTCAGCAGCAAAGACACAACATGCATAACTGAAATAGATTCAACACAGGCCACACAAAATCTCTTGTGGACACACCCCTATTCAGAAAATGTTTTTCTCAAACATTTTCTCCCCATCATCACCTCAGCCAGTTGAAATTCATAGTCAACCAGGAGTTTTCTCCTGCTAATGATCCTACCGACACCTCGGTGAAAAGTGACCTCCCCTCAAGGCCCAGGCTGACATTTAGAGGAGTATGCAATTAGTTTGGACACTGTTGCTCAGTGTATTGCTCAGCCAGTTTTATCATGCTAGAAAAGGCTTAATGTTATTGGATCTGGCAGCCCAGTGGATAATGAAGTTAGTGGTGGCGGAATGGTGGGACTCGGGACACGATGATGTATGGAGAGGGAGGCAGAGGCTATGATTGGGCCTAATCTGTTGGCTGCCCTTGGTGTCCCTCTAAAAAGGATGTTAGGCTGCTGAATGGGAGATTTTTTTTTAACCTTGTCATTTTGTGTGATAGGTGGACTTGGTGTAACATAATATTTTTGTCAGGCCATGGTCGGAAAAGATTTCTTTTACTCTGAACTGCGTGTTTCTTTGGTTCTCACTCACACACATGCTTGTTGTCCTTTGCAAATTTTTGGTTAGAAGTTCAGTCAGATCTCCAAGCATTTAACATGTTTTCTATGGATCTTTTGATGACAGAAAAGGCTTTGTAACTTGATTGATGTAGTATACCAATATCCCTGGCATCAGTGGATTTTGATTGACTGGCCTGATTAAAAAACAAATTAGCAGTTTGAGTTGTAATTTACATAAATGCTTTGTTAGCACTTTTTTTTTTTTTTTTTTTTTAATCGTGTATTTTGTCTTTTTTTAATTATAATTTGTTACCTGTTTTCTTTCTTTACTACTGTAATGGTGTTATCTTTAATGTTTTACTTTTGTGAAGCACTTTGTGACTTTGCTCTGTGAAAGGTGCTATACTAAAAAAACTTTACTTACTTATCTCTCTGTCTCACACACCATTTTTTCTTTTTGTGACCTCCCCCCTTTCTTTCACCTTCTTCCCCTTCCTATCTTCCAGGCCAAAGCAAGTGGAAAAAAACTCCAGAAAGTCACGTTAACAGTCTCCCCACGAGGAATCATCCTTTATGACAGTGCCTCCAACCAGATGATAGAAAACATCTCCATCTACAGGTCAGTCCTCTCCCAAGTATTCAGGCGATTGTTAATGTTTCTCACACATTCTGTGTCCCGGACTCAGTTGGGCGGCTCCGATTTTTAAATACTTTCACCCTGAATTTGTCCTTAGCACTTGCAATAAAACAAAAGTTGTTATTTCTCTCTTGTTCTCGTCCGTCACTGGATGAATGTGAGCGTAAGGAGGTGTGGTACTCGAAGGCAGTGTTAAGTGTGTGTGTGAGAGAGTGTGAGAGAGTGTGAGAAGAGTAGACAGTCCATCAGCGGTATGTCTCATCAATCTCATCTCTCATGGGAGCACTACAACAGCTGTATGCCGGAGCTTTCACCTTAGGTGTGACTGACAGACTGACTGGCGCGCACACACACACACACACACACACACATACACATACCCACCCACACACTCACTCGTCTCTAGTAAATGTCTACAGATCCCACTTGCCTGCCACAGCCTGCATGCTTAAAAAGCTGCCTAACCTCTATTGGCCTTGAGGTTATGGCTAAAGCTTGAATTGTTTCCTAAAATTCCACATTTATGAGTCTACATATGAAGACAAGATGGGACCTTCCATCATTTCTCCTACCACGAATAGGCTCATGTTGAATAAATGCTTCTAAAAGCTGGTAAATTGAGGACACAATCTCAGTTGCTAAGACTTAATTGTTTAAGTTATCTTAGAACAGTTTGATTAACAAGTTGTCGTCGCAGACCATGTTTCAGCTCTCCATTGTCACCCTGGGCTGCTGAGCTGTTTTTACAGAAAAGTTTCCGTCTTCCCACCTGTTCAATTTTGCATCACTTGTCATCAAATAACCGGTTCCTGGCTGTGTAAGATGGAGTCACTTTCTCAAGCTCATAGCATTTATCTATATTAAAAATCAAATCTCTACATCACTGGGCTGTCTTGTCAGATTGAACATGAGTAACCTTTCCACACAGGTCCATCAAACACAGGGAAAGACAGGATGACAGATGTCACTGTCTTAAGCTACGATATAATTAAGTGGATAAGATGTGTATGTTGCTGTAAGTGCATCAAAACACACTGAGATCAAACTGAACAGACTTGGTAAACATCAGTTGTAGTATTTCCTGTGCAGTTTTGATTCACTGACAAACAGGGCTACAGCTGATGGTCATTTTCATCCCCAAGTAATCTGATAATCACTGTCTTGATTTTTTTTTTTTTTTTTTTTTTTTTTGTGCTTCAATGTTAGAAAAATTGTGAAAAATGACCATCAAAATTTCCAGAAGCCCATTGCTTGTGTTGTTTGACAAGCAGTCCCAAAACCCCAGAAATTGAATTTTCAAAGCAGGAACCACAGAATAATTGGCATCCTCGATGACTTAGTGGATCGTCAAAATTGACTTCAGTTGACTGATTAATCAACAAATTCAGGGTTTTTCAAAGTCTGACACTGTGGACCCCACCCCCAAGCTTTGAAATACATTTCTTTTCCGCTTTGGGGAAATGTAAACAGGAAGTAGCTGTGGGTTACGACTTGAGTGCCCCTTTTTTTTTTTTTTTTTTTTTAACCTACATTTGATACATTTTGGCAAAATGGATTAAGAGTGTGCTGAATTTAGCTGTTGGCAGTTCCTGTTTGAAATGTACTTTGAAAGTGAAGAAAACCACAATGATTCTAAGGCAAGCTCTGGAGATCTAAGGAAGCATCTTTTTTACTATAATTTCTTTATGGGTGACAGCAGAGATATCCTTGGAAAGTTTCACAGTGACTCTCAGAATACTTGCATCATGTCTGTGCGTTCAGATTTGACCAGAGTTATGACTCTGAGGAAGAAGTCATATAAACAGTCTCTGCAGCCCGCTGAGCCCACTTACAATAACTAGCTCCCCATTGTTTTTAGAACATGCACCTGTCTCTCTCGCCTCACTTTGCCTTATGTCTCTCACAGTCTGAAAACTTCTAGACTAATCATTTCAGCTCTACAGATGTGGTTTCATTACAGATTTGTCGTGCAACACCCTGTCATGGTGTTTGTGTGTAAAAATTCCTAATTCATCCAGTCCCCCTTTTATGCGATGCCAGTAAATTCAGGCACTAATAATGGATTCTGGCATTTGAGAAATATAAAGTACGTAAATAGTACAGTAATTAAAAGACTGACTGGGTGTGGGGAGTCCAGCTGCAGCCTCAGGATGGTGTGAAGACATAAAGCAGCTGGTTGTATGTCGCACCCCATTGGTGTTCTCCTCCCCAGACATCTGCTAAGAAGATGGATGATCAATAAAAGAAATGGATTTGCCTAGACACCCAATTTCCCTGACGCCCTCCCGCCCAAATGTTTGCCCATAAATCTTGGTTGTTTTGTGCAGACCGCAGCTGTGATTCTCAAACCTCTCCAAACTTTTCATCCCTCGCTTTTATTTATTTATTTATTTATTTATCTATCTAGTTCAAACCGTATATTCCCATGTCATTAGTTAAACTGAGTGTGTGACTATACGACAGTGAAGTCGGAGCTCAGTGCTGATGCTCGAAGGAGAAAGGAAGGACAGATGGCAGACATTCATTATAGCCTTCGTCCATCCCTTTGGGTCTCCGTCCCCAACTGGCCAGTGTGCCCATCACTTGGCTATTAAAGTGATGACACGATAGTCAAATAGTGGAGAGCAGCTATTTTTGAAGCTTAATGCAAAACCCTTCTCTGCACCTGAGACTGACATGGAAGACTGATACCTCACAAACATGCGACATAGAGGAATCTTACATCAGTAGATGACCTCTACACCAAAAAAAGACAGGAACAATCACCTGTCTTTGTGAGTCTTTTCATGTACCTTACAGGGACCAGACCCGATCTAAGAGCTATAATTTAAAACTCCGTGTGTGCAAAGGTTGTTTAACAGGTGGACACAGTGGGAGTGTGATGTAGTAGCTTGTTTAAACAGCAGAAAGGAATGGCCTCCCTTTGGTGGAACAGCACAGATGTCCACAGATGTCATGACGTGGCTCAGCTCTGTACCTGCACACAGCTGGGGTGTGTATTTGATCACGTGCAGAGCACTGAGATTGTGAGTGCAGCTGGCGTTGAGAATGCCAGGGATTTTTCTCTGTAACAGTTTTTAGAGAAATGCTAGATTGAACAGTTTAAATCAGATTGCCGTGCTAGCTTAAGGGCTTAGTGCAGATGAAGTTGCATGATGGCCCCACTTGATCGGGAAAAACTATAAAGTCTTATATGTATGTGCATCTGTTTTGTGTGTTTTTCTTTCAGAATATCATATTGCACGGCAGACAAGATGCATGACAAAGTGTTTGCCTACATTGTCCAGAGCCAACACAATGAGACTCTCGAGTGTCATGCTTTCCTCTGTACTAAGAAAAAAATGGTGAGTAAATGAGATTGTGCAGTGTGTCTCTGAGACACCCACTGTGTGCACAAGTAGGCTGTTTATCCAACATAGTATAATAACTTATTCATGGGAAAGACGAAGTTGAATGTGGACACAAAGACATTGAAACCCCCTGGGATCTAAATATTAGATATAATGTTTACTGCCCATTTCATTTTTTTTTTTTTTTTTTTTAATTAAAGGACATTTTGGAAAATATCCTTATTTAACTTCTTGCTGAGTTAGATGCAGAGATTGATACCTCTGTCATATCTGTGTGTTGAATATGAAAGTACATCCAGCAACCGGATAGCTCATCATAAAGACTGGAAACAGCTAGTCTGGTTCTGTCCAAAGGTAACAAAACCGCCTACCAGCACCTCTAAAGCTCACCGATCAACACGTTATACCTGACTCTTTCCTGGTCAGGCACGGTGACCTTCTGAAGTCTTGTATTCATTGTGAGGTTGCCAGGCAGCTAGCCTGCTCCCAGCCAAGGAATAGTTCCTTACAGGATCCCCCGTAAAACCACAACTTATTGTTTTTACACTTTAGAGGTTCTGGTAGATTTTTTTTTTTTTTTTTTTTTAAACATGGGAACAGAGCCAGGCTAGTTGTTTCCCTCTGTTTCCAGTCTTAATCGTGAGATATTTGGCTACTGGCCGTGACTTTACATTTAGCATACAGATGTGAGAGTGGTATTGATCTTGTCGTCTAACTCTCGGCATTTCCAAAATGTCAAACTATTCCTTCAGTGCCATTAGTTACATATTAATAAACATATAGTGAAATAAGGCTTAAGGCTGTAGATACAAATGTGGGCTAGAGATTCTTTATGCAGTGAATTTTGCATGCAGGTATTGCTCCTGGCAGTTTGTGGAGAGGACTTATGCAGATGTGTTGCAAAGAGAACTCAACTGCACTGCCACTTTGAGTCACACTTTACTCGCAAATGTCCAAGTATTAAGTCAGGAGAAAGACCAGGAGTGAGAGCATGAAGGGCGGGGATGCTGTCATCCCTCTCTCGGCATTCTCTCCATCCCTGGAGGTTTGTAGAATGAGTGAACCACTCCCTCCTCTTCCTTCCCCTCACTAATTTAGTTTTGGCTAAAAGGCTACGTATCCTCCCAGTTACATAAACAACTCGTCATGGAGACCATGAGTTTCCTTTCTGCCTTTTCAAGTATCTCTTAAGGAACTCCTCCATGTGTTATTGTTCACTTCCTGTTTTTATAAAGGTCGCAGGTCCTCAACCTCCTGGAGTTTTCCGTCCTGTGGATGACATGCATATGAGTATTATTCAGCTTCCTATTATTCTTTCACTGTCTCTCTTTCTCACTCTTGTCTGTCTCTCTGCTTCCCACAAACAGGCCCAGGCGGTAACCCTAACGGTGGCTCAGGCTTTCAGAGTGGCGTTTGAATTCTGGCAGGCTGCCAAGGAAGGTACGCATGGTCGCTCCCGACGACCAGAGTGTGACGGATGAGTGAAAACGTTTCTCTCCTCCTCCCTCCCCTCCCCCACTGTTGTTATCCTGGCCTCTTACTGTATACATCCAGTGTACAGTGATCCTGTCTTTTCATCCTGAGGTTTCCCGGACGACGGGGAAACATAAATGTTTGTGTTTCTTCCTGGTCTTGACCTTGGCACCCTCTGGAGGGGTCATGTGAACTACTGTAGAATGGTTAGATCACTCCTGTCCCTCACTATTGTCTTTCTCACGAACACGCACACGCGGTAGAGGAATGTCCCCATCGATTGGTCCAATTCTCCACACAGTGATTAAATCATTGCCCAGAGAGTAGAGAGACCTGTTTTAGTTTAGTGACACCTCTTTAGTACAGGGAACTCAGTCATGGCTAAAGACTCATCTAGGTAGAGAGATGGGGAGGGGTGGAGAGGAATTAAAGTTAGCCTGGGGCAGAGGTGGGCTGACTGGAGTAGATTTTCTCTGTTCGCTTTACGGTGAGAACAGGACTCAGATGTGCGAGAGTTGGGATTTTCCCGCGATATATTTTATCCTTACTGCAAAAATGTTCTTTCTCTCCTCATAATATAGTTATATGTATTTTGTTTTATATCAAACTTGCAAACTAAAGCATTCAACCTCTCTGAAATTGTGAGCACCCTTAAGAGCAGAATACAGTGAGGAGATAAGCAGGCAACACCGTGGACACAGTACACAAAGTGCTGTGTAAGGATGGTGTCTCTCATTCTTTTGAACAGCTCAGCAGAACATGCATGTAATTTACTACATGTATGACTCCAGTGTAAATGAGCAGTTCTTGCCACAAAATATTGGTTCCTTCATCACCATCCCCCTCCCATCTTCCTCATCTTTACTTGCATGTTGCCTTGAAGGTGCTCTTCGAATTTTGTGATTATCCATTGTGGCTGTCCGAATTGTTTTGCATGTGGCACCTTAATACCCCTCACCCCACCGCTGTTGAGTTATTTTCTGTCCCCCCCCCCCATTCCAGCACTCGCTTCTGTTTATCATAAAGAATGAAGAAGAGGAGAGCAAAGGAGGGGGGATGGGGAAGAGGAGAGGGGGAAAGAGAGGATGAAAGGCGGGGCAGAGGGGTGTTGGGATGGCGAGTGTGTAAGAGAGAAGAAAAATGATTGTATGCGTGTGTCAGTGGGAGCTCAACCCCCTGACGGATTCAGTGTCAGTGCCATTGATCCTGTGTCATGCACACAAGGGCTTATTTATTCAGTCTTTAGAGACGCACACTCACTGTATGGAAACTCCAACAGCCTCTTTCATTCACTCCACATTTCTACCCCTTCTTCTTGTTCTACTGTGGTGTTTAAGACCATTTTAATGTGCGTACATCTCGATTTTTTTGGGGGGTGGATTATTTTCACCAAGATCAAGGCCACAGGCCCCTACCTCACGCCTCTTCATTTGGCTGTTTGTGGAGTTGAATATTAAATCTGCAAATTGTTGCAAACTGCCTCCTCACTCTTTAACCTTACTCTCTTTCTCTAACACTTAACCATCTTCTTTTCCCCTTCTCACTCTTCTTCACCTCTCCACTTTTTCATTTTCTAGACGGGTCAAGTATCCCTCTTAATTTGCAGAGCCGCTTTCTCCTAGTTCAGTATGGTGTCACTGATGATGAAGGAGAACTGATGCCTAGCTGGTAGGGGGTTATGGAGGGGAAAGGAAGAATAGTTTTGTCAAAAAGAAGTAGTGGCATTCTCTTGTGGCAGAGAAGAGGAAAGTGAGATAGGGAGGGGGGGGGGATCATTTCAAGTCTGTTTCATTAAGGTTACAAGGCCCCTGAGGATCAGGGCAGGAAGAGGGGGTGTCTATCTATCTGTATGTCTGTCTAGTTTGCTGCGTCTGTTTCTTAAAAACTCCCCTCCACCACCTACAGTGGTTCTTCACAGCCCACCACGCATTCCTGACCCACATTCCTCCATATCTTACAGCTCCCATGTTCATACAATATTCACTGTAAATACTACAGCTAGCTTTGAACTTTAAGTTGGTTCCCTGTTAAGCAGGAGTTTGATTCTCTATTCAGACTGAAAACTATGTGCTGGAAAGGCCATGGGGAGAAAACAGGTGCCCGGGGAAATTTTTGTAACACTGCAATCACTAAGCTACTTGGGCTCATGGGAAATGAGAGTTTGTGATTTTATTCTTTTGGTTGTTCAAACCAAAGATGGTGATGATATAAAAACACTTCCTCATCATAAGAAGGTTTCTTTTAGAATAGACAGAAATGGAAATTTAATCTCTAACCATTGAGTTACAATGGGTCAGCATTTTGGCCCCTGGCGGGAGTTATCACACTAGTGCAGAAGGTCTCGTGTTTTCCAGTGTGGCTTCTTAATTTGTTTGAGGCATCTGTCCAACCTTCACATGGGAAATAGCGATATTTTAGTTAGGGCAGCGATGGGTATTTGCGCGCATTTGTGAGTAAACTCATAGCAGTTATTCATTCAAAAAAATGTATTTATCAAGCACTGCATTGTGGGAAATTGCTCCCAACTGGCCAGATATTCTGAGAGTGACGCATTTTTTTTTTGGTCCTACTTTTAGGATTTGGAGTAAAGGCATTTTATCAACATGCCAGGAGATGGTGTTCAGACAGAGATATTCAGTGAGGGGAGACATATTTTTGAAATGCTTGATGATAATAAGCTTATTGAAAGATTGTTTTGACAAAAACAGAAAAATATTTGAGATTGTGTGCTGGATGCACAGGAAACCGCATGCTGACCCTACAGAAACGGATGTCCTCACAACATTACAGTTGCGACACAAAATGCAGCTGTGCAACAGTCATGATTCTGTCAAAGCCAACTGTTTCAGCAGTAATAAATAAAACTCTGATCATGCAGACAGGAACCAAGGGGAGAGACAGAGCAGTATGACATGCAAAAAAGGTCTGGAAGAGGATACACCATAACAATTTACAGTATGTTCGTATTGTTTCGGTGCATTTCCCACGACTGTGTGATCATCGATTCCTCCTGTGTCGGGCAAGTTGACCAGGGGTGTAGCTGAAAAGTGAAATGAACAGCGGAAAAGGAGATATCATGTTTTTCGTGGAGTGGTGTGCCACAGACACAGAGGGTTTGCAACATGTTCCTGTAAAATGAGTTCCAGATGTCGCACTATAATGGGAAACTGTGAAACGATGTGGTTGGTTGGGGCTGATTTTCATGCCACTAAGTCAAATGATTACGAGGCTACATTTATTATGTTTACACTCTACCATACACGGCATATTTGTAAATATCATCTTATAATTAATCATCATCATTTTTGCACATATAACCTTAGAAGATTATCTAAAGTATTTACCCATACACATAAAACCCAAACATGATAGTGTTGTTACCTGCACCTCAGATTTTACCATTAATATTTCAAACCACAACTGTCAGAGTGCTACATCATGTCACGATAATTTGTACTTTGCGGATCTGAGTTTCACGTCTCGCCCTGTCCTGGGAAGAGTCGTGGTACTTGCTGAAAATAAGTGTAGGACGCTGTATAAATTCGTCTCAAGTCCCACTCTGAAGTAGAAGTGTTTCCTGGGAGTAACTCTGAAATGCCTTGAGACTTGAAACTACTCTACTAGACTCAGTTTAAGAGAGCAGTGTTGTGCAGGTAATACAATGAAGGCTACTTTCAGTTGCATTTAGTGAATTGTGCTGTGTTTTAAACCACTTTCTTAGCAGGTGAGAATTTGTAGAGTGAGCAGAGCCTGTTATCCGTCTGCCCCAGATGCCATTCCTACTCCCTTTAAATGCTGTGGTTACTTTACTTACTGCTGTATGAAGTATGAAGTGTGTTACAGTCTTTGAAGCGCAGGCAGGGCCCCTCTAAGTTTCAGTTGGCATATGGCTCGAGTAATGACCTGCCAATTCACTGCTGCTAATTTGTTTGCTAAAATTACATGCTTGGTTAGTGAAACATTTTAATGTGCACAATTTCAGTTCCTAAAAACGTAAACCGTTCCTTTATCGGTGCACTGCAAGGGCATTCATGCAGTGGTTACAATTTCCTGAAACATACCACACTTGTCTTCACTGACTGCTCTTCTTTTTTTTTTTTTTTTTGTCTTCCTCTACCCCCTGCAACAGAGAAAGAGAAGCGAGGGAAGACGGGTTCAGACGGGGAAGGAGCCAGCAACTCTCAGTCAGAGAGCTCGGCCAGCCTGGGCAGCCTGAAGGGAGGAGGTGAGTCCAAGTCACCCATCATCACATCTTTCTCTGTCTCTCTCCCTCACCATCTCTGTCACTGCAACCGTAGCCTCCGGGGAAGGAAGAGTATTCAACCAGTAGTCAAAGGTTGGCCTATATTAAGGCTGCGGGTCAGCTGACAACAATCTGCATTCTCTTGGTTATTCATTCCCGCTAACACCATTACAATGGCCAGGAAATTACGTTTTTAGGTGATTATGTACGATGATGGTAATGATGATGCTCGCTTTGATTTGAAAACATTAAAGCCCCCTTGCCGTGTTGTCGATCCATTAAGAAACAAATCTTGGTTCAGCAACCCTCATTAAATTTTATGATAATAGAGGACCGTTTGTGGACACACAGTCATATTCTGTCTGACTCTGTCTGTGTAAAAAGCATGAAAGAGGCCTAGACTTTCTGTGACCCCATTGTTCCATCAGATTTCCTAAGATTCCAGGACTTAAGGCGCACGGCTCATGCCTTCTAAACATGTTGCTGACGTTCACTGAGCCAGAAGACCTTCAGGCACGATTAGCTCCACATATTGTCCACAGCCTAAGATAAAACGGGATGATGAGCATCTATTGCCAGTGGCTCAGTTTCTGTACACTTATTCCTCATAATGCTCTCTTCTTTGTTTGTTTGTGTCTGTGCATGCCTTTTTCCCGTCATACTTTGTGCGCCAGCGGCCACTGTTAGAGTTTTTCCTGGATCCTTTTGGTATTGGAGATTTCAGATTGAGACAGAGGCAGTCTTTTTTCACAGGCGACTCCAAAAACATCTGAAAACATCGGCTTTGTACTGAGCTTCCTCCTCTGCCCAGCCAGGTGGCCTCCAGCCAGAGAGGGATCTCTCTAAATCTGTTCTGACACTTTTTTTTGGAGCTGTTGCCAGGGATGTGTAGCATTTTATGACTGAAACAGGTTTTAAGGATGATCCCTAGTGAGAAAACTCAATAAAGTCAGACTTGGAAACAAAGTCTGACAACAGAGAGGCTTGGGGTGTATTTTTGGACTAACATGATCCCACTGACCATTTTGTGGATCATTTAGCTGCCAGTGGACTGGATTTCCGAAAAGCAAATTGTCGTAATTGCACAGCAGAGTAATACACGGTACTGTGGAAGCATCTGAGTGCCTTTCGAAACAGGCCCAGCATTTGTCTCCTGACAGGGGTTTTCACTGCCGGTCCTAAAGCAGTGATTGGGGCTTTAGAACTATCAGAAGGTTACATTTATGTCCCCGTCACTGTGGCTGATCAAATGGGCATGCCACTGAGCCAGAGGGGGACTCTCAGGATCAGTGATATTGTCAGGGCTGATTCAGCTTTATTCAGGAGACATGATACTTTCAACTCTCCCCTGGTGCCGGGCCTCTTACAGTGGGTACAAAATATGAATGCCACTTCTTCGGGTTAGTGTTGATTGTTGTGCCAGCCGGGTGTTTTCTCCCGGAGCCCCACTTCCACCTTAATAAACACCTAAGCTGTTAACATCAGGGCATTACCATCAGATGATCCTTGATCCCCCCCCCCCTTTTCCACATGAATGACAGACCCAGTCCCACGATACTACCTTCTTCATAATAGCAGAATACTCCAAATGCCTTTGAGCCAGTGTTGACAGAGGACAGGTCGAAGGGATTTGCCTTTGCATGCTGACTCAGTTGTACATGAGCCAGTCTTTTGAGGAACATAGACGTTGGAGAAAAGGTAAAATTTATGATAGCCAAGTTTCAGCTTTGAAGTGTGTGCATAACAAAGTGAAGTTGTGCAAGCATCAAAAAAGTCATTGAGGTTTTACTGTTCTCGGTGGACAACATTAGCCCGAAGACTAGACAGAAATCAGTCCTGACACATATTATTGACACACATTTATCATTAGGCAAAGCCATTAAAAACCAATCTCATTACAGATCAGTGGTGTCACTGTGGTTAGACGTGGAAGTCAGGGGGTTACCCCATGCTCACTTATCACAAAGTGGCAATCCACAGATGGCGGCATTAATGAGATACCTTAGAGACCTAATAAGGGAAAGTGGACCTTAATGAATAGCATGGCATTATACTTTGTACATGCATGCATCTGTTTACTGTTGCATGAGCATATGATAATCACAGGAGCCAATCAAATGGTCGTGTGGAGCAAATGCATCTTCATTATTATGACTACCACCATTAGTGTAATCCTGAAACTACATAGGAGTTAAATGTAATGGGGGGTTTGAAAGGTTGCGTGTGAATTTTAATGCATTTATATGTCAATTTTCAAAAAAATCTTGCTTGTTTGTTCCATATTGCAGAGGTAGCCACGGGGAAACTTCTGGACTTGGCCGAGGGAGCCAACGTGGCACAGGTCCACTCAGGAACAAAGCAGACTGAATCGGATCCCTTTATGGTGCATAATCATGCAACAGAGAACAACAATACCGTATGGGTAAGACAAGAGTCAGGCTGCTCTGCAGGTTTCAGCTGTTTAGGCTTGATAAGACGGGAAGAGAAGGATACCATGCAGGAAAATGATTAATTGGGGAAAAGTGCCCAGTGGTGTACTGTACCTGTTGTTTTCAAAGTGGTACCACTGAGTTAGACAATAGCCCATTGAACAGAACTCGCCTTATCAAATAGTCACATAGTTCGAGAGGGTGTGGGGCAGCAAGTAGCCCAAATTAACCTCCCGAGACTATTGTAGGTTAGAGAAAAGTGGCCAGAGGTGACTTTGTTCATGTGTCCATGAGTGTATTAACATCTCATGAATAAGCCCTGTTTACTTATAATCTCTCAAGACCTAAACTTTAACCAATATGTGTATTTTTTTTCTCTGTGGCAGGAGTTGGAGGACGGTCTGGACGAGGCTTTCTCAAGGTGAGAACCAGTGTGGATTTAGGTTTTCCCTAAAGCCCAGACTCTGCTCAAAAGTCACACAAGCTGCCGTTCTGGAAATAGGCGCTTGCGGTTTGGGCTGCTCTCGTAATAAACACTGCCTATCCCTCCGCTCGGCTCATCCCAGTGCACTCCCACAGACAGGAGACAGGCTCAGTTTACAGGCCCTGGCACAGCCAACACCCTCCCTGACTCACGCTGCTTGTGTAGGCTCCGTTTACCATCATCTCAGGCCCACACACTGATTTCGTATGAGCTTGGGAACCCTGTGATTACAAGTTGGTGCTGCTGAGGGACACATTGCTTGGTATTTATATCACAAATCCACAGGAAAGTAATTTAGAATCCAGTAGAGTTGCACAGGGAGAAAAACTAAGGAAAAAGATCAGGTGTCATAATTTTCAGGGTCACGGTTGGCAAGAAAGTCCATTGTCTATGCTGTCTGGAACTCCTTAAACTCTGTCTACATCGCCAACAAACTCTGGAGTTTGTTGGACTCTGGAGTCGGACTCCAGTGTGATTAATGTTTCAATTTAGCGTGTATCAGCAGCACTCAGATAAGCTATGATGGTCTGCTGTTGGGTTGCACGGCGCAACCGTTTACAGCTCTTTGTTCTGGACCACCATAAAGACTCATTCAACCCTGTATTAGTGCATTCGTTTCCTTTGGCTCTGTTAATTTGACAGCGGCCTTCTAATTCTCTCACCTCCATTTAGTGAAGGGGAGAATGGGCTCTACAGTCTCTGTAATCAAGCAATAACAGGCCATTTTGGCCCTGTTATCAGATGATTATTTGTCTGCACACACACTGTAATTACGGCCTAATGCTTTTAATCTCCCGCTCTGTGATTAATGAGGATGCTCCCAGCAGAAGCAGAGATGCATCCACATGTGCATTTCGGGAATTGAAGGAAGTTCAGGGGCTCGAGTGCCAGGTTGATGTCTTTTGTCCAGGAGAGGAAGCTGAAGCGACAAATGGAGACAGTTCATGACTGTGAATGTCGCAGAATGACAGTGTCTGTATTATCTCCACTGTACATGATAGTTGGTGTGCGGCACAGACAGTTTTGCATGAAGATTTAAAATAAGCTGCGGATTAATGGATTGTTTATAGTTGAGTAACATTAAATGTGCCTTTTCATCACTGTGCTTTCCAAGCACAATATTATTTCAGATAAAAAGACTATAAACAGCAGAGATTAGTGGTAATAGGGTGTCACTTAATATTAAGCTTGAGAAACCGATACATCATACACAGATACTTCAAGAGTGGGGAAGATTTTTTTTCTTATCCATCATGCTTTTCTAGTCACAAATTGTGCTGCCCTAAATTTGATCAGAATAGTCAGTATGCAAACACCCTGGAGATCATGTAACAGGCAGCAAGTTGTGGAAATTACAAAAACATCTGCTCCCTTACTGCAGAACCCCAAACTTTAAATTTTAGGTTAGGTCAGAGTGTCGGTTCCTAAGTTTGGTTCCATTTTTTTGTTTTTTGATGCGTGACTTTTCTATTCTGGCAGACGAGCAGTTTTGTCACTGTACTTTTTTGCTTTTAACTGCAGATTAATTTATACCTTGAAACCATTTTTGTTGCCATTTGAGAAACTGCACTGCCACCTGCTGGCTGTGGAGCATTAATCACTGCTGTCGATGTAAAAGCCTCTGAAGTGCCTGTTGATCTAAAAGAGGGAAAAGTCATCATGTTATCCGTATGTTTTCTGTTATGCAAATAGAAAATGGACCTGTTTTTCAAATTATGGTTCACACTGAGGATCTGGCCCTCTGTAGGTCAACTCTAACCACTTGCGTTTGGACGTGAAGTCAAACTGTTCATTCACTTGTAAGGCACTTCAGAACAGTTTGGAGTTTGATTGTTGCCTGACGTGATGTTTCCTTTGCACCCCCAGCCACAGTCTGGATAGCTTTGAATCCTACTCAGGTAATAACATCATATATGGACCTAGTGACTTCCACCTCATTCTCCCCGAGTCAACCCAACATTCAAGCCTGCTCATCCGCCTCGATGCCAGTGTTCAACCAGATTAATTAAGACACATGTAGTTTCACCTTTTCTTTTAAGGCCATACTCCATTAACATAGCTCAGAACCTTTGTTTGACTCACTGAAAGGGGGGGTGGGGGACCCCTCCCACTGTCATTCCACAGTTTGATCCATCCCTGAGCTTCATAAGACAAGGCTCTCTGCCACAGAGCCCGATTAGTCCTCCAGTGTGTCCACGTCTTCATCACAAATGTTTTATGTGTCTCTGCCTCACACTCATCAGCTTTGCACTCCGTTAGTGCCATGACACTGAAAGAGAGCCACATCTGGCCACATGTGGCTCTGCTTCTTTTCATCACAAATAGGAATGCCACTTTGTTTAGAATCCATGTTTATGTCCATACATTGTGTACACACTGTACCTGCCATTGTTCACAAGCTTTTTAAATGTCACAAAATTGTTATTTGTAATAACAGTAATTAGGATCATTAGCCTGGTCTCATCATACCAGTTACTGATAAAGTGTCTCTTCTCCTCTGCTCCTCCAGACTCGCTGAGTCTCGCACTAACCCCCAGGTCCTGGACATTGGGGTAAACCCTCAGGACTTCAACACTGAAGAGTGCCTGTCCCCGGGCAAATGGGACCAAGAGGACACAGACTTCACTGCACAAAAAGACACTTTTGGGTGCTAGTGTGAAGTCTCTGCCAAGACGGGAAAAGCAGGGAAAGACTAGGAGAAATGGTGGTAAAAGAGGAAAAGTAACAAAACAGACATTTGTGACATCAGTATGGTTTCCCACCCTCTCTCTGCTGCCAAGTCCTCTCAGTGGTGCAGTCTAGTGGCTCACTGATGCTTCTGCATCTACACGACCCGAGAAGGACGACATGAGCAGGCTGCTCACAGAACAGGCCAAAGCAATACAAACCAATTTCTCCCTTTTCTATTGAAAAAACATGCAGTTACCTAATGTTTGTTACAGTCAGTGTATCACTTCCTTTTTTTTGTCTGTTTACCCATTCACTATTTGCAATGTGTTTGTGGTATTTGCTTGTGTACATTGTGCACAGAAAGTGTGCGTGTGTGTGTGTGTGTGTGTGTGCGCGCAGTATCTAAATGTACAAACTGGTATATGAGAATCATGAGAAGTTAAGTGAGTTAAAGGTCAACGAGGGTGCTGTCAAATATTTTATTTACCTAGAGATGGAGAAAAGTAACAGGTTTAGAGGCTACAACTCATCGGTAAAGGCCAGCGACACACCAGTTCTAATATTCTGAAAAACAATTAAGTTACCACCTATGTGCGTTAGGCAACAAAAGCTTTAAAAAAAATGTGGGTATGTGTTGGTCAAAGAGTGGTTGTGTGGAAAATGGATGAGAACAAGGTGAGAATCTCATTTTTTTTTTTTTTTTTTTCTAATGCAAAATCTATTTTTGCACTCAGTATTCATCCATCTTTAAAAGCACACATTTCATGTAAGGGAATTTCATGTCAAAATGCATCAAACTCATTATTTAGGCTTATATGCAGTGCCTCTATTCACTCTTCCACTTGGATTTTTCCTGCTTTGACTGACATGTTCAAGGATCATGGACAAGACCTGAGTGGGAAGGCGGTGGAAAGTCAAGAACTTGTTTTGCTTCACTTTAACATGACAGTCTTTCCTTTGATCACATCAGCAAACTTCATTAATCAACTGTGATTCATAGTTGAATAAGCAAAAAAGAAGTCCAAGGGGTTGAATATGTTCTATGGGCAACCTACCCCTGTATGTTAAATTATAATGTTGTATTAACTTTGGTAGTTTACTACTTTTTTCCAGGTATGGTTTCCTGTGTTATTTTTGTCATTTTGGTTTTGTATGAATTTAATTTAATTCATGAATTTACATACATTTCAATAAAAGTAAAGTTGTATGTATGTGATGTTTATTCCAAAATCAGATGATTGGGATTTTTTTTTTTTTTGTAAACTCTGATGCACATCTAGCCCTAAAAGCTTCATGATGTCATTGTTACCTCTTTTTATTTTCTTACTTTTTTAGTCTCCATGCACCCAGTGCACAAACTCGCAGGAAACATTTTACCGGTGAATGTTTGTAACTGTATTGAGTCAAGCAGACAAGTTTGGTTTTATTTGCTGAGATGTCTGGAACCTCACACCACCAGTTTGGAAGTATGTTAAGCTCATTCATGGACATTCGGTCCAAAAGCAAAACCTGCTAACATCGTACCGGTTGTGTAATGCAATTTAAAAAAAAAAAAAAAAAAATAGTTAATAGCATAAAGCCATTCAACCTGAAAAAACATTACACAGAGGCCTGTCTAACATCAGACATTATCCCTCCACAACACATCTGACACCAACATGCTTAAGGTACTTTATTGTAGAATTATCAAAACATGAAAGTACTGTTGCGATAACTTGCTGACCTTGCTGAATTAGACCTGAAACGATTAGTCTATGATGACTGACTGTGACATCTTCCACACTAAATAAAACATGACAATTCATTATTGAACCAGTCGCTCAGTGGACGAATCTATCAAACTCTGCTGAGGCCAAAACACAGTCACCCACTACAAGCTGGTGTCCATCTCATCCACCAGGTGGGTCACTGCTCAGGGTCCACATGTAAGAAACATTCCAGGGGGCTGACAAAAGCCCAGAGATCCTCCATCTCAATGGACCCCTGTGTCTCTGGGTAGAGCTGAATCTGAAACGAGTAGACGCCAGTTCAGTTTAAATCTGCTTCCTGTCTCCCCTCAAGAGTCCCACATGCCTGTGACCTTGGAGACGGGGAGGCCCAGTCTGACCCCAGGTGCCTTGTTTGTAGTGCACAACAGCCACACCAGCTATTAAGTACACTGTCAAATTCAGCGTGTGTACTGAAAAATGATACAACCCCTGCTGGATCATTTACAGCTTAAAAACACACAAGTGCAAACGTGTTTAAAGATGAACTTTGGCGGCTTGAGCCCGCCTGTAAACTAGGGGCTGGACCATCATCCGGCGTGTCGCTTTGGGGGTAATGAGTGACACGCTAGACTTTACCAGCATTACCTGGCTTCAGGTCAGAGTGGAAGACCCCAAATCAGGGACAGAGGGAGAAATGTAGACAATTAAAGACCCCATCAAGAAGGGGGCAGGTGTTCACGGTTCAAGGTGAAACGCAGGCTTGACCATTGTTCTACGGGTGCTAACAGTTGGCCTTCTGTTTTAAGCCATCATGTTGTAACTCAGGTTTTAGAAACAGACACACTGTTACCCACATGTTGTGACTTTTCGGCCTCTGTCTTAATATTTAGACTTTTTTTTCAATCATTTCTTTACTTCTTCATTTTTACATCCTCCATTTTTTTTTCCTCTGCTTGTCTAGACTCGCACACTAACCCCCGGGTCCTGGAGACTGGGGTGAACCCTCAGGACCTCGACACTGAAGACTTCCTGTTTCTAATCCATTAATCCGTTTTAAAATTGAACGGTGTGAGTATTTGCTCCACAATTTCATTTTAGTTCATTTTCCTCGACTAAAACAGCACTCACAATCAAATTTAGTCTCAAACTCATACAGTGCTAAGGGGTTTCGGGTAGATTTAACTGGGTCTCTTCTTTCTGTGGCACCACAATCGTGGACGATGGCTGATATTGTAAAATTTGGGGGAAAATGTCTGAGTTTTATAAATTCAGAGGTCGCTGATGAGGAGTTGAACTTACCAAAGCGGAGTGACCTGATGACTTTGAGGAAGAAATGTGCTGCACGGACTTTTAAATATTCTGCTGTGTTTGGCAGGTGATACTTGCCTGGAAAGTGTTTCTACTTCTCTTCGAATGTTTGAAGCAACCTTTTTGTGCACGTCAGATAGGTAACAAGCATTTGAATCAAAACGTGTTCACGACAGCAGGTGTTGAGACATAAGATCCAGCGCGCCCACCTGAAATACGACTAACCACGTATTAGACCCATGAAAGGGCTTCAGCCAACAGCTTTGTCAGCTAACTGCATATTCCCACTGCGTGTCGCCATTGGATTTTCCATTTAGCTGCCACCTCTTTAAGCTGGCGGACAGAGACCACTCAGTCGTTGCTGAACCTTCACTTAAAACATGAACCACTTGTCAAGTTCAAGTTTATCTCGGCGACGATACATAAAATAAAAACAAACAACTAAACTGAAAAAAAAAAGACAATTTCACTGTATCATGGAGAGAATTCTATCCAAAAAGCAGCAGGGATAATGGGTGAACTTATTTCAGAAGATTTTCAACCCTTAAATGCGTACCTGGGGTCTTTAGCAACCGGGGGAACCAGCTGTTAACGTGTGGTCAGTAGAGAGTAGAGAAACCCTCAAAGGCCGCTTTCTACGCACTGGAACCTGTTTTCAGAGGCCACTGCTGACTACATTCAATTCTGTGTTGACTCTGGAATTCCACAAAAGACCGTAATAGTGCTCCCCCAACGACAAACCTTGTATGACAAAGGAGGTCAGAGACTCTATTAACAGGGGAAGAAAACGGCTTTCAAAAACAAAAATCATATTAAGCTAAACTGTAACTATAAACTATAACAATACACAGTCCAGCTCCATAACAATGAGCTCTGCTGTCCCAGAGCTTATCGGATCATCCCCTATTTTCAATGGGATGCTGGATGGCGTATTGGGCAGTGTTGTTTTTCAGGTTTAGTGCCCAGCAGCATTTTCTTGATTTTGAAGGCTTGTGCAGACAGCAGCTCCGCAAAAGATGATGTACCTGAAGCCCCTGCGGTTGAGGGACTAGTTCTTCTGCCATTCACGAATCAGGTCCTGACAAAGCAGAACTGGGGCGAGAGAATCACGAAACCATTCAGAGCGCACATTTGACTCGGTCCCAAGAGGAGTTAGGACTGCCTCGACCCTGCTTGCTGTGCTGCTAGCACAAGTAGTTTTTTCCGGGACAAATTTCCACCTTGGGAGGCCAGTCAAAGCCTACACTGTCCCGGAAAACTTCTCCTGCTCTGGTTGTGCCGCCACTTCCAAAAGCTGATGCATACTTTGTCCAGAAACAGAACCAACAAACAAGCTGACCAGGCCACATCTGTCCAGAGCAGTGGGGCGGTGCGCAAATTGGGCAAAATCCATGTTGCATTAAACGTGGGATTAGTCGTTATTGAGCGGACTTCTTTGGGTTTGGCAGGTGTCAGTCTGTTCACGTTATAGCGACCAATGTGTAACATGAGACAGAATGCACATGAAATACATCAGGCTGCACTCAGATATATTGCTGAGTTTTGAAAAAACTGGACTCTATAAATAATTGTTAAATTTCATAAATGACAAAAATATACCTTCTGTGTGTTTGCTATTGTTATGTAAGCTATTCAGTGAATACGTTTTACCCCTAACAGAGTTATTGATAGCATATCAAAATGTTGTCTGTAGAGCAAGAACCAAATTTGGATGCAACACCGCCAGAGGGTTTAGGCCCTCTTACAGCTCACTGCTTGTGTTACTGTTTCTCAGTTATGATAACCCACCTACAAAAACATTACCACATATATAAGTAATGGCAGCTCTTCCAAAGCTTATATTTCTATATACGTCAAACACAAAAAGTTTATTTAAAACACCTATGAAAATAAAGAATATCAAAAAAAAAAACCCCGTAGATAAGTAATGGTCATGTTTCAATACTTTTCTCCTCCATGTTTTCTTAGAAATGAAACTAATTTTTAAAAAAACGTTCATAAAATACACTAAAGGAAGGAAAGCACATCAAGAGGGTGTTCAGAAATGTCCCATTCGGGTCCTTTTTAGATTATTCGCTGCTTTGCCCCTGGCATTTTCCTCACTGGTCGTTCTCCTCTGTCCCCTCCAAACGCCGAGTTAGTCTTTCATACCTAGCCAGCGCTGACTGTCGGCTTCGCCAGAAGGGAACCGTCACTGTTCAGTGGAAATTGTGTGAGTAACACGGCGAGAGGCAGAAATCACCCTCGTCTAACTGTTGTTAATTTCCGGAATGGAAGTCTCGTTGCTACATTTTTCAAGCATATCACGGCAATAATTGAAGATAAACTTTATAGTCTTCCTCCATCCATTAGCTACATTTAAATAAATAGAAGAGTCACATGAGCTTTGGTATCAACAGATGCTCAATCCACTGACTGGGATCAGGGACAAAAAAAAAAAAAAGTTGATTGGGACATTTCTAGTGACCCCCTAACTTGACAACACCTGACCGCCACGCCTCGGATTGCACTTGTGTACAAGCAAAAAGCCCAGTTAGCCGAAGCTTGTGCCGTCGGTGAACGTTCAAGTCGTCCGCTGTGGGGAGGGCGAGGTCGAGACGTGCCGGATTCTGGGAAAAAAACCAAAAACCAAAAACCACAAAACAAAAAAAACCCCCAAAAAACCGAGAGAAGTGCTTGATTCCGGGCTCGAGTCATTTGAGTACAGGAACCGGGAAGATGTCGCACGGCTGGCTGCTGCTCTCCGCGTGTAAGTCACGTCTCGTTGCGATGAATAGCGGGAGCCGCAGCGGCAGGTTTGATCGCAGCGTAGCGATGCTGTTTGAGCTGCATGTGACCGGGCCGCGGGGCAGAGTATTTACTAGGGAGTTCTGCGTTTGTAGCCGATTTGTATCCATGTCCATCGAAGCTAAAATAAGAAAAAGACCGACTCGTTGGGTTTGACGTTTTCGTTGTCTGCCCAAGCTGCTGATAAACCCCGCCCCCCCCCTTCTTTCTTTCTTTCTTTCTTTCTTTCTTTCTTTCTTTTGACAGCGGTGTTGAAAATACCTGATAACACCTGGGAATTAGAGGGTGGTAGTAAAAAGGTAGTAAACAGCTGTGCTATTGGTGAGGAGTACCTGCGCCCTCCTGAAAGCAGATTATTCTAAGAAAAGCAGCCTGCACTCTGTGCGTTCCAGCAAGTGGTCTCTGCAGTCTGAAGTCCGGCTCGGACCCAAATCAGTGCCAAATCCTGCGTCTGGTGATTGTGTGTTTTTGTTTTTTTTTTTCTCTCCGTCCCCAGGTGGTTTCCTGCAACTTTGCAGCGCCCAGAAACTCACCTGCACCGTCCGCCGGGATGCCGAGCACACCGCGTACAGCGTCGGGAGCGTCGACGACACCCGTTGCGAGTACTCGTGGGCGCGCAAACGGGACACGGGGGTAAGTCGAGCGAAGGTTGTTCTCGTCCTTCCTTACGGCATGATGCCGGCTTTCTGTGTCGTCGTAGCGTGCATCCCCGACATCTGCATTTGCTAGAGAGCAAGAAGAACACAGTTGCGACGAAGAGCGTGATGAGGATTGTTATTACAAAATGGTGTTTACCTTAGGTCAACGAGCAGCGCGGGGGGAAGCCGCTATGGACGTTATCTACCCTGCCGTGCCATGCCAAGTTATCCGCGGGTTTTTGTGACGGGGTTCCCCTCTTCCTTGTATGTTGACTTTAGCACCAGGTGCTCGCTCATCATAAGGAGGAAAAGGACGAACTGGTGAGGAGTAAGAACATCAGCACTCTCATCGCCTCCAAATGCTTCGACGTGGTCTACTACAAACGAAGCTGCATCTCAGAGGTATTGCACCGTTTAACGTGGAAAAAAATGTTACTGCACACTGACCAACTCATGAAACGAGTTTTTTTGTTTGTTTGTTTGTTTAAAGATGATCTGTTTTAGTCTGAATGACATTGCATACTTAGAGTCAAGAGTTAGGTGTAGTTTCCCTTGGGAATCAGACCATGACACCGTGGATAAGCTGTGATAACTTAGAAGTCAGAAGTACTAAAAACGTAGAGCTAGAGAGATGAATCTCAAAATCATTATTCGGCCACCCTCCAGACAACAACAGTCTCACTGTACTGGCCTCTTGTTTCCTCTCCACAGAATATGGATCTCACTGCTACCTGTACCGGTGAGTATCACTTCCTGTCAGACCTAAATCGGATGGGACTAACATTTTGCCCTGTCACTTATCTTTGATCGTAATCTTAATACTTTTTTTTCTTCAAATTATTTTAAAGTAAAATGTGTATTTCCACTCTGCCAATGTTCTAATGTAAGAATGTCGTCTTTTTACAGCCAACTGCAGCAAAAATGCTTTGTCTGAGGAATACAAAGGTAGAGTAGATTGGCTATTCCTTACCTTTGTTGGCATTTATCGGTCATTCATATCACCAGATACGGGGGAGCAGGTAGAGTCTCAGAGCACTACATGGCTCCCCGTTGTATGGATTTCCATTCAAACTATGCAAGGATTGTATTAAGCTAAAACAACTTTACCCGTAGCTTTTGATAATCACATTATTTGAATGCACTATTGGACTTTCGAGGTGAAATAAAATATTGTGTGTTGATAGATTAACTCTTGACCTCTATCGTCTCCTGACAGACACTTCCAGGATGGCTGTTGTCCTGCCAGTGGCGATGCTGACACTGATGCTCGTTGGCATCTTGATCTACAAATTCAAAAAGTACAATTTTTTTTTTTTTTCTCAAGTCAGTCAATGACGTGCATTGCCCTCATATGGCATGTCTCGAATAATCTTCTCTTGTCATTTTGAAGTTCTGCATTCACACTCCTGTTAGGATGCAGACCGCTGACCTGGAATTGGCTGATAGGCGGTAGGAAATGAGTAGGAAGAGCTCCGTCTTTTAACGAGGGATGGAATGACTTTTTATCTGGTTCATCTTTCCATTTGATATGTTACAGTGGTGTCATGATGTGACGCATTTTCAGTGCCTGAGAATGGGATTTGGGAAACTATATACTGAAGGTTGGTATCACTTTGGGCACTTTAAGCATTTTCATCTGCCCATTGCCCGGCTTAAAATGACGTTTGACAAAGCGGCAAACGAAACGCAAACAGTATTTTAACAGGCATAGCCTTGCACAGCTAGTAGTCAGTTGTGATGTACTGGTGAACGGATGAGAAGTTCTTGCGGCTGTGGAAACCGTCATGCACTTTGAGGACCAAAGACGAGCAGCGATGCAGTAACCTCCCCAGGTCCAGTCAGGGCCCCCTAGTGGTGTTAACATGAACCAAGGCCGTGGAAGCTCGGAGACCCGTAATGCCGTGCCAGGGAGTGCACCTTCATTGCAGCGTTACAGTGAACCCTCTTAATGTTTATCTGAAGCCTTAACATTCCTCAGACACTGCAAAGGGACATACAGATGGCTTTAAATATACAATTCTAAGTATAGATAACATCTGCATATTTCTATTGTATTCATATTAAGTGATTGTATTTTCATAAATATCTTTTGATACTGTTTTATAATTATAAAATTAACAAGTTTGTCTTCATATAATTATAGATACTAAGGGTTTTGATGCAATAATGTGTAAAGTTATTTAATGCATTATTTTTGTAGACTCAAATACAGTGAAGATGTACAGTTGTATTGGACTGCATTATGCTATGAGGTGGTTATGTCCAGTCATTGTATGTCTTTTAATCTTCGAGACATCATGAGTCCTTCTTTTATCTCTGTCTGCTTTATGAATTTCTTATTTTATATCCTCAATCAAAGTCATGTAACACTTTCTCGCCTTTCTTGTCAAGAACATTGAAAATGAAATTGGAAAATGAGAGTTGTTTTTGTATTTGCTGTCCAATGTAACAGTACATATAGGTTTTCTATAGCAATGGGTGTGTTTTTAAAATCTGGTGATTTCTCAGTCACTGATGGTGGGTCAGGCGGCGTGTGATCCTGTGCTAGAAAGGAAACGGGTGACACTAATATTGCCTCCACTAAATCACAGTGCAGGTTTTCCCCTGGATTAGGAGGGACCGCCCCACTTACTCTCTCTGTCCAGACATTCCAAGGCTAGACTGCAAGACAGATGTATCTTACGTGTTAACACAACCATAAAAATACTGAACACTGTACTGATAAAGAGTTGGGAGCTTTCCTGGAGTTATACGAGAGAATTTGACTGTTCACAACTATTTACTGACTCAAGTCAATTGAAATTTAATGAAATAATCTTCAACACATGTCCCAGGAAGCTAAAGCATGGTCTTTTTTTTTTTTTTTAGCCTGGAACGTAAACATAATTTATAAAACACTTATGATTCACTGGGGTCATTAAGGTGAGTGATGTGATAGCATTCAGTGTAATTATCCGTGGGCGTCTGTCCAAACATAGCAGACATTCAGGTGGCGTGATTGGCTCAGCCAATCAGAAAGAACCGGAAGTAATAACAATCACAAACACCACTCTGATGTCTACTGTTGTCTAACTCATAGTAAAGGTGTGGTTTCCAATTTGCTGAAGTTTCATGTAATACTATGTGGTACTGACTTATAAACAATAAATTGGCAAGACTGAAAGTTTACTGTCACGCCAGCAGTTCTGTGAGAGCCAAGTACTTAGGCCCAGCAGTGCTTTGAGCTACATTGGCTAATAAGCACAAAACAAAAATGGGAATGTCATTAGCTTTGCAGCTGTTTTACCAATGTAAAATTTTGACCTGAGGGGATCATCAACATTGTTACAATTCATTCTAAGGGGGGCATTAATGTCTGTACCAAATTTCATTACAATCCTTCAGATAATTGTGTCACTCAAAAATACAAATGGGACCTTCATGGTGGCACAAGAGAAAAAGTCAGTAGGACTTATCCTCTGGAGAAAATTAATGCCTGCAAAAACTTTCATGGCAATCCCTGTGATAGATGTTTAAATATTTGCACATTTACTGCAAAGATATGACCTTCATGGAAGAGTCATCAGAAGAAAAACCTGTCCTGCAACCTCACCGCAAAATTCAGCATCAGAAGTTTGCAAAGGAAAATCTAAACAAACCTGATGCATAGAGCTGTTCGGCCGCAATAAGCAAAGGTATGTTTGGAGAAAAAAGGTGCAGAATTTCGTGAAAAGAGCACCTCTCCAACTGTTAAGCACGGGGAGGGATCGATCATGCTTTGGGCATGTGTTGCAGCCACTGGGACAAGGATCATTTCACGGGTTGAGGGAAGAATGGAGTCAATTAAATACCAGCAAAGTCTGGGAACAAATATCGCACCATCTATAAAAAAGCTGAAGATGAAAAAAGGATTGCTTCTAAAACAGGATAATGATACTAAACACCCACACAGTCCCCCGACCCAAAACATCATGGGAAATCTGTGGATAGACCTTAGCAGAGCAGTGTATGATAGATGGCACAAGAATCTCACAGAACTAGAAGCCTTGTGCAAAAAAAAAAGGAGAGAAAATCCCCCAAACAAGAACTGAAAGACTGAAAGTGTTTACAAGCTGTGGCAATAGCCAAAGGCGATGTTACTAAGTACTGGCCATGCAGGTGGCCCAAACTTAGTTCCCTTTTCCTTTTGTTGTTATGTTGAAATTGTAAAAGATGGAAAGTAAAAAGTAATCTTGCTTAAAAATGAAAGAAATGTGTCATCTTTAACTTTATGACTTTTGGAAATCAGGTCATTTCTTACTCGCTTAACTATTTACAGCAACAGAATTTTTTTCCAGGGGTATCCAAACCTTTTCATGCCACTGTATATACTAACCATAAGGGATAGTACAGACATGTACTAACCCTTATGGATCTACTTGTGGATCAATAAAATATTTAATTTTTTGTGTGATTTTGCTGATTCATTAAATAAATTACGATACAGAACAACAACTTTTGGGTTTTGTGAAACAGCCCCTTCTCAATTTAATTAATTGATTGTAGAATATTGTATTATATTCTGTAATGTAACAGTTATGTTGTTGCAGCACTTTGTGCAAGTTTATGCTGAAAATGAGGAAGTTCTTGAAAGTTTTTTTTTCTCCCACCACTCCCCCATTTAAGTGAGATGCATTTTTAAATTATTATCAAGGGCTGACTCAGTCAAAAATCCCCGCTGAAAGATTTTTCCTCTTCAAATTTAATATAGACCTCTGTGGGTTCGAGCAAAGTTTGAGAGGATAAACCTACCAGTACATTTGGAAATGTGGTATATGATTTATCTGTTTTTAGCTCTGTTTTTCAAGTTAACTTTCATCCGGTAAGTTACAATAAAGCATAGGCCTACTTGAGTATTTGCATATTTCCACCAGTTTCAGTTTTAAAGGTGTTGTATACGCTTATCCAATGCGGATGTCTGATATGACACACATGCAAATGAGCCACTTTTGGGAAGATATTGTGATTTCAACCTGTTGACCAAAGGTCAACAGGGGTCAACAGGACTAACTTTAAGAGTAGCAACTGTAGCACATGTGCCAGAATTCAAATGAACTATAGAGAAACTGCAAATGTAAAGGGACAATAGATATTAGTTTTTAGCTTGACAAGTTTATTTTTCCTCATACAACACCAGTGTTTAGAGAACCTTCACCATTGCTTGAAGAAAGAATATATATATATATATATATTTATTTAAAGTAAACTTCTTGTAACAACCTTAATTAGTTAATTTTTCTAATATGTCAACTGATTAATACCAGACACCCAATCTCCTTATTGGCAAGCATGTATAGCCTACAAAAAACATTAGAGTAACTTTAAGTACGGTTGGACTAATGGTCATCTAAGACCTTTGGACTCCATTGTGGAGTAAAGGTGGAGGTCCCTGACATCAACTATTCCTCCCCTCTGTCCTCCTCCCTTTGCCGCTGATTCGAAGACATAGACCATGGGACAGCTACCACCGGTTGGTTTCAGGCTCAAAGTTTATAAGAATTAAATGAATATTCATATACACAGCTTTTTTTTTTTCTCAGCCAGTATATACAACTGGTGTTTTTGTTTAGTGTGTTCATAACAGGTCGTTATTGGCATAACAAGGTCTGTATGGCTGCGTAAAACAAACCGTGGCTGTGGATTATGGGGACAGTGAGGGAGATGAGATGTGGTGTTAGCAAGAAGTCCTTGTTTTCTGTGGTCAGATGATGCACAGCAGAGAAAAAACTCAGACCAACCCACAGGCAAAACGTGAACTGGCCCTAGTAAAGAGCTGAGCAGCAGAGGATCAGCTCATATGTTGAGCCTGGTCAGATTTTGTTGCTATACGAGAAACTGCACTGCCCTCTCATGGCAGTAGACATGTAGTTACATGCAATCACGTCTAATGCTATACTGTATAACATTAACTCACCTTCGAACCCTTGTTTGACTGGGTGACAAGGAAAAAACTCCTCATTGTCATTCTACAGTTTGATTGATCCCTGTGCTTCATGGGGCAAGTTGGTTTTTTGTTTTTGTTTTTTTTATTTGGCCACATCTTTAAATTGTGGCTTTATTTTTTATCACGGGTGTTTTATTAACAAATAGCAATGTTACTGTGTTGCATTCATAGCTTATGCTCGTACATACCCCCAGGTCCTGGACATTGGGGTTAACCATCAGGATCGAGTAGCTGTCCCCAGACAAATGGGACCAAGAGGACACAGACTTCACCACACAGAAAGACACTTTTGGGTGCTAGAGTGAAGCCTCTGCTAAGAAGGGGAAAACGGGGAAAGATGAGAAGTTTGTCAAACATTGTGGGAAACTGAAATGACAAAACACACTGGTAACATCCATGAAATAAAAATTACAGACATAAAATGTACGCTTGACACAATTATTGTCACCCTTTTGAAGTTTAAATTAGTTCCTCAAACAAAATAAAAAACAAATAAGACTCACCCGTGCTCAATTTTCAGTGTTCACATGACCTGAATTAACCAATGAATGATAGTTTTACTGCATAAAAAGGGCCAGATTGTTTCCAGTTTCTTTTTCACAGTGGTGAAGAGCTTTCTGAGAGCATCAGAAATGCTATTATCAACAAACAGAACAATTCCAAAGGCTCAAGGCAATTGCCAAAGATCCCTGTTTCAACTGTTGGTACTGTTATCAAGAAGTTTCCCAGTCATAAAACTGTTAAGACTTTTCCAGGACGTGGTGCTAAGAAAAAAAGTCAATGAGAGAAGTCTGCAAAGGTTGGTGTGGATTTTGGGGCAAAAAAAACCCTAGGCAAGACATCTAAAGATCAATCTGGAGTGGTGGCTCCAACCTGTACCATGCGCCGCACACCAAACCAAGTAGGGCGCCATGGGCGAAGGCCAAGGAAGACACCGCTATTGAAAGAGAGGCACAAAAAGGCAAGAGTAATGTTTGCAAAAACTTTTATAGATAAGCCACAGTCTTTCTGGGATAAAGGTCTATGGACGGATGAATCCACAGTTGAGCTCTTTGGGAACAGCACATCAGTTTGTTAATAGGCGACAAAATGAAGCCCATGAGGAAAAGAGACCCTACCTACAGGAAAACATGGTGGAGGTTCTATCACGCTGTGGGGCTGCTTTGCTGCCTCTGGTACTGGAGGCACTGAATGTATCAAAGGAATGATGAAATCAGAACATTACCAAGGCTTTTTGGAGCGAAATGTGTTACCCAGTGTCAGAAAAACTAGGTTTGAGGGGAAGGTCTCGGGTCTTTCAGCAGGCGACCCAAACGACCAAAAAGGACCCAAAGAACACATCCAGCAGCATAAGTGGTTGAAAAGGAAAAGATGGAGTGTTAAAAACAGTCCTGACCTAAATCCCATTGGAAACCTTTGGACTATTCAAGTTTTTTTTTTAATTTTCCTTTATTCAGTAACCTTTTGTAATTTCAACCAGGACTGTATATGAAAGTTCACAGTGAGATATAACTGTTTGGAACAGCTCACTAAGTGTGGTAAGGTCAACATGGGTGCTGTCACATATTTGGTTTACTTAGAAATGGGAATAATCTAACAGAAAAGGAGGGTTTTTATTTTCTAATACAACACTATTCTTGCACTCAACACTCCGTCTTTACCAACATTCATGTAAGGGAATTCAGTGTCATTATGCATGCCAGTCAGTGTTCAGGCCTACAGTGTATACAGTGCCTCTATTCGCTCTCTGTGACTTTTTCATATTCTTTTGTTTTACAGCTTTGAAACAAGATTGAGGCAGCGAACAATTGAACCACAAAGAGTAAATGAGATGATTTTTGGTCTTGATGGTGGCTACAAGACAGGTGAGTCAATTCAGACAAATTGGAACATTCGAAACCTTTTGCACTGTATTCCAGGATGGTCACGAGTGACCAAAAGACCAGTCTGCGTCATCTGAGAATGCTTTGTAATCAGATTGAGTTTAAGATTGAGGCAGTGAACTATTACTCCTTAAGTAAGAATTTGATTCCAGTCTTGATGAAGGATGAAACTCCAACGACAAAAGTTGATCACTTTTGACCTATTTTAAGGTGCTCCCATATTCATTGTCTTCACACACTATTCCCTGGGACTCACCAGCATTTGGACTTTCCGAATTGTTTTTGTCAATTACCCGTTATGGATCTTTATCTTTAGTTCAGCATTAGTTTTTAATCATGTCAACAAGCCTCATGAATTGTCTGATTCATAGCTGTAAAACAAAAACATGAAGTCCAATATGGAATAGTTTTTATCTGCACTCTACCACTGTGTGTTAAGTTAGAATGCTCCATTGCTCAAGTTTACTTTTTTCTTTTCTTTTTTTTTTCTCTGCGTTCTTCTCAGTGTCTTTGGAATTCTGCAAGCAATCTATTTGTTTTGCACCTTTTACTCAGAATGTAACTCACGCAAAACGTGGAAGGATTTTCTTGGCAGCGAAAGCTCTGAACTTTTTTTGACTTCTTCAGAACTACATCTGGATGAAAATAATAGTGCAGCCACCGCCAGATAAAATCATAGTAACAGCTGGCAACCATGTAAAACTGAAAACTAGAAGGTTTTTGTTTATACCAGTGATCATAATGGGACAGAGCTGAGTCTTAAAGTAAGGACAATAAATATTTGAAGTGAGTTAAGCTCACCAGCGGACAGTCAATTACTCTTTGCATTTGTGACCAAGAGCCGTAGTGCTGATAGTGAGACTGTATAACGTGATACGTGAGGTTAATGCAGGTTGCTAAAGTAAAACCCCTATGTGCAAATAATATACAGAAGCTTGTCTAATTTTTTTTTTCATGTGTTACTGTGTTTTCAAGACACTAGTTAGGTTTTCTCTTTTTATAACAGCAAGCAATTCAAATGCACTCGAACTTAATATGGCTGCTAGGCTTAAAAATGACATGTTGACGACGATGCAGTGGGCCGCAATCGAGACAAAGCTTCGAACCTGAACAGCGCCCCCACCCCACGTAACCTCCGCGTGCACTGCCCGGCATCGGGCGCCTGTGCGCGTGGCCGACAGACCGAAGCGAGTGAGAAGAGTGGCAGTTGGCCCTTTTTTAGATTTGCCGACTTTCGAGAGGAGGTAAGTTCTTAGTTCGGTGCCGGAAAATTCTGGTAAAGACTTGACATTGAATTCAGTTGGCTGGCGTGAGCTTAGCTAAACTTACAGCTCAAATGCTCGGTAACGTTGACGGAGTTAGCTAGCTATCGTTAGCTAAAGTCTGAATTGCTAACGTTAATGCCCGCCGAGTATTTCTGCCGTTGACAGTCACCTTCAATGTCCACGAAGTTTGCTTAGCTGGACGTCGGAAACATTTACGGTAGCGGCAGGTAACGCAAAGATAAAAATAAGGTGAACAATTTAGCAACTTCTCCAATTTTAAGTATTTCTATCACCAGGCGTATTAAATGTTTGGGCTTTAGCTAACAGTGAAGGAACCAATTTAACACTAACCATGAGTTAACTCCCCTGACAATTAGATTAGCTGAAACTTTTAGCTTCGTTCCAGAAAACTAGAAGGTGTCCGTAAATTTAGCGGGGAAAAAATCCACTGTGTGTGTGTAGTAATATCACCTAGTTAACGTCTTGTTTTCACTTGTCGCACTCCATTAAAGCTTATGCTAACAATGACACAGGTTTTTAAATCTAAGACGTTATAGTTTAGAGAATGCGCCTTTTACTTGCCACGTAAATAAGAGGTCGGGCATCATTTCAACATCTTTTCATTTAAATCATCCCGACAAATTTGATTTGTGTTTGAATTTTTTTTTTTTTTTTTTTTTTTTTAAATCTTCGAATTGAATATAAAACCCTGTGGGTAATATGGTTTAGGGTTAGGTTTAGAGTTTCGGTTAGTCATGTCACCTAAGGCATAACTTCAGTTCTGTTCAAAAATAGCCAACAGTGTGTCTTGCTCGGTTTAAATCTGAACATGCAATAACATAAGTGAGGCTGAAGCAAGATAGTGTTGTCGGAATATTTAACTGGTGATCTGATGTCATGTGTTTTTTTGTTTTTTTTATCTTCCAACAGACATGGATAAAAAAGCATACTCAAAGACCACAATTTTCAGTAGACTCAATCCAGCCAAATGTGAACACTTGAAACCTCTGTCTGTATATTCAAGGATGATCACTTGTGACAAAAAAGAGTGTCTGCATCACCTGAGAGAATTTTCTAATCCATTTCTAAATTTTAAAATTGAGTTGTTGAATAACTCGGTGAAAAAAAGGAAATTAGATAATTCCTGTCCCGATGACGGTTATGAGTCTCCAGCAAAAAAGTCCATTAACCCAAAGGCTTTATCCCCAGACCTCGGGTGCTTCATGGACTACTGCAGCCCCCCTGCAAGACAGGATTCAGTGTCCCCATTTGCCATCTCTGCATTGTTAGATAAGACACATACTATTAGGAGTGAAATAAAAGATACTGCGAACTCTCAGCTACACTCTGAGCATGTGGAATTTGGGTCCTCAACAGAGCCAGGGTGTAATAAGAGGACCGTGCCACAAAGTTTTAAGTTAGAAAAGCGGGTCTTAAATCTGGCACCTGCATTTGACTGTGATGTTGACGACATCTTGTGCCTCAACCCCGTTGGCGCACATTCTGCAGGAGGATTTTCTGAAAATGTAGAGAGCTGCAAAAGTATCAACACATTTCAAAATAAGCCAGTTTTAATTCCCACTGTGGCACACAGACAGGAATTAGACAGAGGAGACTGGCAAGTGGAGGAAGGACGAGAGGAGCTAAAGAAAGAAATGTATCTGAATGTAAAAGTTGACCAAGATGATAAAGGATATTTCTCCATGTCTTATATAAAGGACCTTAAAACAGGAAAGAGCCCCCCTCAGTCAGAATACCCTCCGATGCCTACAGCTACCTCTAGCCCCCTGCACAGGATGGGTGAGGTTGAGGGGCCACAGGAGCAATGCTATCCTGAAAGTTCATCTGAACAAGCCATGCTGTCTGGACAGCATGTTTTCTTCTCATTTAGTGATTTGTATCCCCCTGTTAGTGGGCCACCACTGGAGTCTGTGAACTCAGTTGTATATTCTTTAGAAGGTGATGTTGAAGAGATGTGGAATATTGGTCCCCCCATATTTGAATCATCACTGTGCCACAGTGTCACGGTGAATTTGAACACTGATAGAGAGCACAGTAGACGGGAGACAGAGGAGGTGAAAGAGCCTATCCACGAGTGTCAGGCCACACTTAGTGGAGAGGAGGCCACTTTGGACACCAGTTATGAAACCACCTTACCTCTCCAAGTACAGGTAAGTTGCCTCAGCTGTGTTCACATGTAGTTACGTTTTTTTTATTGAGCTCCTATTGTACAGTATATGGTGTGCATACTACATGTTCACGCCCACAACCCCTGTGCTTTTTAAAGGTGAAATCAGTTGTGGTGGCTCCCAGCCAGCGCACCACCAGCAGCAGCAAAACAGTAGCACCTCGTCTGCCAGAGAAGAATGCTACCAAGCCAAATCCAGAGGACAGGGTTTCCCTGAGTGGCAAATGTTTCAGCAGTGGCAGGAGTCAAAGGTACTATAGTGGCTTCACCTCTAGGGGGAGCAGTATGACCATATCAAACAATCTGTGTTTACTGGTTGTAAGGGTGACCATGTCTATCCTTCATAATAGTCTCTCTTTTTTACCTGTCTGCCTTTCTGTGTCATCAGTGGCTCTAGGGCCATATTAATTGAGCATGGTTTTGATCTCACTGTGCACATACACTGCTGTCTGAAGCATGAGATGTCTTGTGTGGTTGACTGTGGTTAGGTGTGCTTGTATAGAGATATTGTCTTTTTTCAGGCTGGCGATCTTTGGCAGGGAAGTGGAGTGGGAGCGCGAAAAACGGCTGTATGTCCATTCAGTCACCAGACACATGAATGAGAATCCAGGCACAGATCATGGTATGAGCCTGAGCTCTACCAAAAACATTGAGACAGCCTTTAACAGGATTGTTTTATAGCAGTGCATTACTTTGATGCAACACTAATGTGAGAATGTGAGTGTAAGGCTGGATGATATCACCTCAAATCTATATTACGACAATTTAAAAAAAAAATTTTTTTTTTTAAATATTGAATGGCATTTTCTTGTCTCACATTCTTGGGATTTTTGAGGGGCATCTCACTTTTCACTATTCTATCCTTAACTACATGTTATAGACCGTCACAGTAAATATACATTTTTATCTTTAAATCTGTTTTTTAAAAAACAACACATTTGTGTTTTCTCAAGATGTCATGACTGAGCTTCGGAACCTGATGACACATGTGGCCGACCAGACACCAGGCAGTAATGACAGACAGTGGCAGCATCCCTCTGACCTCACAAGCAGGTACATCATTCTCATTGGGTTTCTTTATAGTTATGAGGAAGTGTGGATTTAAAACAGTCTGAAGACAGAGCTGTCTCAAGCAACATAAAACACGTTAAGTATCTATGCTTACTTTCAGGAACTACCAAAGACGGTTTGGAAACATGATGCCAAAAATGCCCCTCAATGAATGGCAGTTCAAGAACTGTACAACACACAAGCGCTTTGCCAAGGTCCCCAAAATTTTTGAAAGGAGTCCATTTCCCTAAAGTAGGGCTTGTGGACTGTCTTCTTGTAAACAGATAGCACTTAACCACGTAAGAATTCCACTGCTGAAATCCTTGTATTTTTATATATATATACATACATACATACATACACACACAGTTTTTCTGTTTTTTTTTTTCTTTTTTTCCAAACTATGCATGTACCTTTTTTATATATAAATCAATACATGTTTTAAGCGGTTTGACGCTCTGGAAATTATGCTACGGAACAAGCACTCAAGCATTTGAAGCATCCTAAATGCCTTGCCTTTTTTTTAAAGTGTATTTAAGTACGTTTGTACTTCTGCTGTTTGACATTTTGTATGTTTGTTTTGTTGTTGAGTACAAAAGTATTCACCATTCATGTTCTTTTTGGATATTAGGACAGTCTGGGGCTGTACGGAGAAGTTTACCCTTTCCTGCTTATTTCTTGCCTCTTATACTTTCAAGTGTTCCTGTTACATTGTCCACCCTTACACATCATTCTTACTGTATAGATTGGGTGGGGGGGAATAAGGTTTAAGGTACAGTACAAGGCAAAGCACAGTGATTTATGTAAGTAAATGTGCCCTGCATACACCCCTCTGGGGATTTATCTAGTCGCTGCACATTTAACTCAGGATGGAGGAAACTGGTAAAGATTTGATTGCCGCTTTTTATGACATGAAAGTCAAAACAACATTGAATTTATAATGTGATTTAATACATTTTATATGGTTGCAGGTAGAAATGGTTTAAGTTGTGCATCTCATACATTGGCAAAGCGTTTGCTGGAATTGATTGTTTATGAATGTCAGATCACCCTCATCATATAAACATTTTTCAACCATACCCTCAATAGTAATGGGGAATCCTGATTTTCCACAGACCTAATTTATTCCAAAGGTTTAATAACTGTTCACAACGAGGGTTTTGGGTTATCCTTAACCTAGGAACCCTGCTTTTAAGTTTGGCAAAAATAAAGATTTGAGTACCACAAACAGAATTCCTTTTGTACCATCTTTTTTTTTGAGGTGTCAGCAGAAATGTCCATGGTGGTTATTTCAAAACCTTGCCAATAGCCTAAACACTACCACTAGGTGTTAAATTGGAAAATGATTTTAATGATTTGTGTGACCTGACCCTTTTAATTGTAGCGTAGGAGTGAGCACAGTGTACTCTTGGCTTATTGGCGGATTCGCTGCTCAGTGGTGTCATTAAACCCTGTAACATTTTAAGGAAAGCGTGTTACAGGCGCTGAGTTGAGAACTCGGTCCCCCGAGTCAGAGCGAGGCTGTGTGTGTGTGTGTGTGTGTGTGAGTGTGTGTGAGAGAGACACTACTGCTGATGAAGTACTCATGATAAAGCCTAGCCTGTTCAGCTTAGTGTTTGCTGAATAACGCTGCATCTTTTTCAGATTTATTCTTTATTACACTACACAGCATCTGAGTGCTGCACACAGGTACACACTGACAGAAGAAAACGCAGGGAGTAAAAAATGGAACATGGAACTTATCAGAATGGGTCCCATCCATTGAATAATGCAGGTAGTTAAAGTAATCCTGTCTGTACAGATAGTGGGGCAGCCTGTCCCTGGCCAGCCATCCAGAAGGCAGAGGTGTGTGGGTGTCAGTGAAGGCCTCGTGACACATGGTGTGCAGACTGCAAGGCACGTGTGCAGCCGAACACCTCAGCACCTCTCTACACCTTCCAACAATATTTTGCCCTTACAGTCATGAGCAGGATCTCAGCAGTAAGGAGACTGTATTTATCTGACATGCCTCACAGCTCTTCTTCGGCTGTGTTGGGTTTTGTCTAAACAGACTGCACAACCAAAAACAAAAGACAGAGATGGAAGTCACGTGTGCCGGCTACAAAACCCTAGAGCCTCATTTCACCTTCTCAGCCAAACAGTCAAGAGGACTTCTCTTGTATTGATGCATAGACAAACATAAGCATAATCTAATACGGGACTTGAGTAAGATCCAAGCGATTTGTTGTGCTTTGCTATTTAAGTCTCATCGATTTCTAAGCCATTACAAATTCAGGCACGTTTTCTTACACAGGTTGCTGCCTCAACAGTAAATGCACTTGCCTGAGAACATGTTGTTGGCTGACTTTTTCAGGATGATTAATGTTTTTATAAGGCAGTAACAGTAAAACGGCAAAATCTAGGTCTGTGGTTTTTTTTTTTTTTTTTTTTTGGATGGAGAAAAGTCTGACAGTTGAAGCCTGATGAAGTCTGTGATTCACATGTATTATTCACCAAAGAAAAAGCCTGTCTCCCAGATTTTGTCAGTTTCTTTCAAAAAAATTTCACTACCCTGACTTTTTTTGCCCAGAAAGGTGTAAACAATCTCACATTTTTTTGAATGTCGACATTTGATGTTGTTCCCAATTAAGATCAAAGACAGACTTTTATGGAAAATATTACATATTTTATTTAAGCATACACAAGTAAGCATACACCATATTCTTCATAATAGAAGTCGTGTAACCTTGTGCATAATAGTTAAACCATGCTAGCCCTCATTAAGCAATGACTGCTGTACACTTCATACAATGAATATAAATATGATAGCACTAATAAAGCAGTTCATTTTTCTAAACCATGCTTCTTCGTGGATCTCATTCATATATTTCTATAACCCCATAAGGAAAAAATCACAACTTTTCTGTCATCACAACACTGAGTTTCTGTTTCCAGACATGTTTCTAGTCTAATACAAAATACACATCGTGTAAGTTGTTTTTAAAAAATCCTGTGACTCTTTACTGCCCTGGTATGTCATTGCAAAATAGTCCATTACAGCTACCAAGCATATTTTTCAGGCATTGTATGGTAGATACAGTAGCTTGAGAAAACATCTTGGGCCTCTGACACTGAAAGAAAGTCCTCAGTGTGTTAAGAGTGGTTTGACACCACCGGGCTCAAGTGGAATGTTGAGTTCTTACATTTGTCACCATTTGCTGAGTGCGATCAAAAGAAAAAGATCTTTCATCTGCGGTTGACAGATGTATACTTAACCTGTTCTCGCCAGAGGCATCAGTAGCGGCTGGATGTCCTCACAACAATAAACAGCTTGAAGTCCATACGGTCACTTTGTTTCTTTACCAGTAGGAACAGTCCCCCTATGGCTGGCTGAGAAAACTGCACTGTGCTACACCACCAGGTATGAAACGGTTGGACTCTATACCCGGATATCTTCCACTGAGATCCACCCAGCATGTAAGACCTCTGTGTCTTGTTTATGATGGTCACTGTAAATCTATGTATAAAAGGAAATGATACTCCAAAGCTGTTTACCGTCAAACTCATATGTGGAAGAGCTAACTGAAACGCATCGATTATATGCAGAAGCTGCAGCCCTTAAAGGAGTAGTCCAGCATTTTTGGGAAATTTGCTTATTCAGGTTTCTTGTAAGGAATTAGATGAGAGAATCAGTATGACTCATATGAGCTATCTATGTCCAGTCAGCAGCTGCTTAGCATAGCTTAGCATAAAGACTGGATACAGGGGAACTGATAGCTCTGTCCAAAGGCAACAAAATATGTTTTCTAGTCTTTATACTAAACTAACCTAACCAGCTGCTGGTTGTAACTTCATATTTATGGTAGAGATATGACACGGGTGTTTTAATTTTCTCATCTAACTCTGCAAAAAAGTGAACAAGAAAAGTGTATTTCCCATAATCTCAGACTATTCCTTTGACAGTATAGCTGCCACACAACCTGCCACACAAGTTGTTCACAATAGCCCTCAATTTAAATCAGTAAGAAGGAATACATTATTTATAGTGGCAACATGGGAATGTACCATGATCTGAAGATGACTCCGTCACACTGAGTTTAGAATCAACATTATTCAGTCTAATCTGTGGCAGCTTTAAAAGTAATTCTCTTCCTTTTTTTTTTTTAGCTGAAGTTTTACTCATTTAAGCGACTGCAGAGGAGGGAAGTAAATGAAGAATGCCTACAGGCAATGCTGTTGAGAAATATGATGCTGGCAAATTTAAGGCATGGTCCTAGTTCAAAGAAATCATCCGGAGGCGGGGGGGGCAATCATCATTATCCGTTACCGTGTGGATGGATGCCAATTGATTGGAGAGCCCGCTACCGGTGCAGTGTTCCCGGGGGAAAATGGATCCGGCCTTCAGCCGCACAAGTCGTGGGTTGAAGTACTGATGACTCTGGGTAATGCAGCAGAACAATGTTCCGAGGCTTCGCCAAGTTTGTACTGGCGACAACTTAAGCGCCTGGGTGAATCGGTCAGAGGGGGCCCCACTCCTCCCTTTTCCCCACTCAGTGACTGTACCTTCGAAAACACCCACTTTAGACCCACTCGAGCCTCTGACATGAGCCAGCGCCCATTGGAGGAGCGACACCTTGAGCTTTCCCACCCTGCTTCAGAGCGGGACACGAGGGAGACGGGCCGGTGGGGAGGGATGAAAGCCCGCCATTGCGTTAGTCGCCATTCTACCCACCCGTAGCCTTCATCGCGCTCCCGACCGCCTTTGCTGCCGGTCTCTTTACTACACTCAAGTCCGTGGGAGCTGTGACCCGGTATGCCTGTGCGCACACATGTATTTGTCTATTTACAGTAAATGACTCGCAAAATGAGATGGGAGTCGCTACAAGAACGAGAGTGTTTATCGCTCAGCCTTTCATAGAGATTACCGGCGGCTGAATGGCTGTTAACCATTAAATTTGGATGATTATTTAAAATATCCAGCACTTTTAAAAAAAAAACAACCATTTTCCTCATCAAAAAGAGTCCTTTCTTGTTGCACAGAAACAGCACAGTGGCATAATGTAATACAAACACATAATAGTAGAGTTCTACGAAAAAGCTCATTGATAGCAGGACTTTTTACAGCTGTGTAACATAAAAATCACCCACATTTTCACCAGTAGCTGTGCCCTCTTACACCACGAGTCTACATTGTCCACATTAGTCCTGGCATGTTTCACAAAATGCTGTCTAAACTGACACCACCAAACAAGAATGAATTGTAAAATGTATGTACACATTAAATGCCAACCACGTCTTCCACATTTCCCGACTTATTTCATATATGTCACCTATCTGTAATGTTTCCCTTTACTTTGCACACACACCTAAATATTATGCGAAGGGTAAAGCATATGACACAAATGTGAGATACGAGGCCTTCCATCCTATTAGCTAATTCTGAAGATCTAATTCGTTTTAAGGCAGTACGACTGAGTTTGAACCAGCCCTCAGACTCACTGTTTCCCTAACATGATACAGAGCGCAGTACCGTATGGCCACAGTTGATCCCTTATCCCCACGTGTAGCCTCTTCGACATGAAGTTCAACACGAATACTGACTTTGAATTGAGACAAAATCTTGATAGGAGCCCTTCTGTCTTGGTGACATCTGTTCAGGATGTCAAAAAGAAGTCTTAGGGTTGAAGATTGGGCCCATAAAAGTTTTTTTTTTTTTTTTTTTTTTAATTCCATGCTCGCCATCAGAAAGGCTCAGGATTAATTCCCTCATATTCGATGCTCAGTTCGTTCATCTGTCTGAACATTGCATGCTGGGAGGTTGGGTTTTGGACACAGGCTACAGAGTTTGAGTCCTTGCTTCCCAACTCCACTGAGGGCTGTTATTGCTGATATAAGGGATCTCTTTAGTCCACTTCTCCGTAGACATCCATAGAGCCCAGCCCCTTTTAAAGTCCATTAATTAGATGAATACACTGCATTATGGCATTTCCTGTTCCTCCCCAAAAAACGCTTTTAAATTCACCAGACACAAGGAAATACTAAAGGGTTCATCCAGGAAGAGGAATGTAACATTTCAGAAATCTCAAATAAATGCATTAAAAAAGTAAGAGAAGGTCATAAAAGCAAATGTGACCGAAATGTTATGGACTTCACTGTATATATGTGTTCGGATCAGAGATGCCTTTCAACATGAGTCAATGAGTTTTCGTCCTTTCTGACAAAATTGGGTGAATCAGCTCTGGTGGTAAGCCGAGTGATCCCTCTAAAGCTGCTCCGACGTCATCACAGCACATCCAAGAAATGGCTCCTAAATTGGCCAGGTGGAGTCTGGATTCCCTGAGGGGGGAAAACGAGCTCGCCACAGTGAAAACATTTCCCGCAGGACGGCAAAAAGTATCTGCCCGGGAGGTGGATCTGAATTTGAGGAAAATAAGGAAAAAAGAAAAAAAAAAAAAAAAATGATACCAGAACAACAGGACTGTTCTGGCGGCACCTTGTTAGAAATCAAACAAGTAAAACTAAATGAAATAAAATTGAATCATCTACAGTATTTACCTTCGATAAGAAAGAGTAGAAAACAGGATGTTATGAAGAAAATAAGGTGTAGAAGATCAAATTAAGGTACAGGGCGCGATTTTTGACCCAGTGGACGCATCTCTGTGCCACCCAGAAATGGGAAACGTCCAGGTTTGTGGGCGTTGATAACGCACTGAAAGACGGCGAGAAAAAAGAGGTGACAGAGGGAGGGAGAGACTGAAAAGGTCTCTGGCTCTGTTTATGGGCTTTGGTCCCTGGGCTCGGTCTCTTTGCAGTCTCTCCACCACCGAGGCCATTTGGCCCTAATCTCTGCCGCCCCATGGTAGAGTAGTCACTGAGCACGGTGCAGCCACTCAACTCACGCCGCAGTCTCTCCGCTGCCGACTCTGCTCTCAGACCAGCACTGGCCGGGTCGTGGCTGACCCCCCGGAGTCCTGTGGCTTCGCTTCAGCACCAGGCTCCGTGCCAAAGGAGTGCAGGCGCCGCCGAGGGGCCCAAAGTCCCGGCCTCATCCTGACAAACAGATGGGCTTAAAAGGTGCCTGCTTGTTTGTGAGGACACAAAGTCTTTTGGATAAAGAGAAGTCGTCCTGGCTGTCACACCTCAATGATGTTGACAGATGGCATCCTGTTGTTGTTGTTGTTGTTCTTGGGGAACTGTGGGAGGTAAGAGGAAGATGACAGGTGTGAGAAGGCTGGAGGACTCACAGGAATCATACAATAAGCGTCTTCGCCGAGCATGAGGATGCCTCTATACTTGGGTGTTTTATTGACTTTTGTAGCGAGAGTGAAAGGAATAAAGATTTGTTTTGGACCTTTGTTTTCTGCTCTGGTTGCAGGCAGGAGAGATATACGGTATGGCGCTCTGTGCATTTATCCAAAGAGAACTTATCAGGAGCAATGACTTGAGTGTGTTTGCTGGCTGTTGCTGAATGCTGCATAGTCGTGCAGGTAATGGTGCCATGTTGAAGCAGTGTTTAGCGTTAGCCTGGAGCTTTTATTCAGATGACACTGTGAGTTTACGTGAGGTGTCAGTGGAAAAAGTCTAGAAGTGGCCGGGACCATTCACCTGCCCGGCGCTGCCGTGGGGGAGGCGCCCGGGGAGAAGAGGAGGGGGGTGGGTTATACCTTACTGCGCAACAGCCCCCCCGTCGGGTGTTCAGGAGTACTGCACTCTGAGGAGTTTTTGGCTTTGTCCTTGTTGTTGTTGGGCTCGTTGTCTTTGATTATGTCATACTGGCGACAGAAGAGAGCGATTACACCTGGGAGGAGAGACAGAAGGTATGCACAATCAGCCGGCTTTGATTATCCTCCAAACACAAATGAATCCATCTGCCTTTGTAAGCCACAGCAGGATCCGCTCTTATTTAGAGTTAGATTATAAACAGCAACAATGCATGTGAAGCTGTCTGATCCCGGTTTACTGAGCAGCTTTGTCCTCACCTGCCCACATGATGAGCACCACCACGATGATGATGAGCTCCCCTGCCCTCAGCTGGGTGGTCTGGCCCACTTCCTCCATCGTCACTTCGTCTGAAGGAGTCAAGAGGCAGCATGTTTAGAAATCTGTTCCAGGAAGTGGGTTAGGATTGACCAAAGAGAGACGAGCCAGTACTCAACTTTTATCACTGAATAACACAGAGGAAATTTGCCCCAGACACAGCAACACAGCCTGATCCCAAAACCAACCAAAGTCAAATTGATTAGTCAGAGCCTAAAATTAACATGAACGTTTTCAAAGAATTTCTCTCTTGATGATGCCCACGTGGCATTACTGTCCACTGTCTCCGAAGCCCTCTTCATGACCTGAAGTCCGGACAGTTTCTCTTTGAGGTTTTGCATCTTTGCAGCCCATTACACACTGCCATCTAAGTATGGTGGTAGTGTTTCTCAGTCTGGGGGGGGGGGCAAGTCAGAGTTTGGAAGACGAGGAGCTAAGTGGCTTTGAGCAGCAGATTATACAATTTATCAGCAAAACGTTTTTTTGTCAAATCAGGGTTTTCACTGAGTCCAATCACAGATACTTTGAGCACAATGAGCTTGGAGGCAAAGAAGTCAGCATCAGTGCATTTATGCAGTGCAGGTCTCTTGTACTAAGAACTGGCAGGTTGCTCAGAGCATGATACAACAACTTAGATGACACCAACTTAAATTTTAGATGCATTGCCTTTTCTAGTTATTAGTGGTAAAATAAGTTGCAGCAACTCAGTACTATATTTTGAGTTACTGGGGGCGGACGTTGCATTTTTCTCTGTTAATGGTAGGGTCCAAAGAAAATACTAATAATGTAAGGGAGGGTCTCTTTTTTTTGTTTTTTTTGTTATGTGAAATATAAGATTCAGACCCCCCTCCCATTCCCAATCATTTCTGTTCAGTCCCTAAAGGAGTCTAAACAGCAGTCTGTGTACAGGTTATCAACATCTGGGACATTTTTATCTCTGCAAAATTTAGTAATATTCTCTTAATTGCTGTTCACTGTTTTATCTACGTGCTTATAAACCACTTCATAGTCATTTTTAATTAGATCATTAATGAATTAATCCCTGCACCTGCCACTCATGTCTCCCATGAACACATAGCCACAAGTTCTGTCTTCTGGCTTGGCTTTGATTTCTGCCAACAGCACACTCCTTCAACTTTGATGATGCATTCAATATTTGCTCTTTCAGTTTTTTGCATAGTCACACAGCCTCTTGTGTTGTTTTCCCCAGTAGTATGTGAAGTTTAATTTACGCACACTTTCTTCTGGTGTTCATCTGTTTAAGGGCTGTTTTTGCTTCTGCTACAGTATTTGTAGAGGGCAGCAGAGGGCAGGCTGGAGAGTCCTCTTGCATTGGGCTTTCTGAGTCTCATCTTGTGAGGAACAACAGCTGAGCAAGCCATGTCCACATAAACAACTTAGACCCCCCTGATTACGCTCTTCTGAGAGGACAGGATTCTTCTCTCTGTCGGTGCATGTTGTTGTAGAGCAACAGCACACCTGACAGAACTACACGGCTCAGTCATTTTATACATTTGGGGTTTTGTCGATGCACTTTCTGCTTTTTATTTTTAGACAGTTGCAGTTCAAGGTCTGTATTCTTACTCTTGAGATCTTGAGTTTCCTTGCACACTGTCTCCTGTTTTGTTTTCAGCTCTCAAACACCGAGTGATAGTGTCACTATTTCACAGCTGGCCTATTCCCTAAACGTTCTATGAATTTAGTGCTTTTACCCATTCAGATCTCAGTATATCCTTCGCACATCCATAAGGGATACTGGCACACGTCAGTTAGTCTTCTCCCGTTGCCATTAAATGGTTAAAAATAGTGATGATTTTCAAAAGACTGACTTCATAGAGGCAGCCATGGAGAGGTAGTTTGGGTGATTGCTAATAGGGAAAATTCCGTGAGCGCCTGATGGATTCAAAAGATCACAGAGAGGCGGAACATGAATAGAATAGTTAAGGCTTCATCTTGGCAATTGGGGAGTGGGATAGAGAGATGAAGCAACGAAAACAGTTAATTACAGCAGTCAGGCTTCACACCAACCTCATTAAAACTCCATCATCATCTGTGAAGCGGAATGACCATCAGGAGAGGTATCAAAGCGAGCAGTGTGGGTTTTTCTTTGTGTTTTCACATACAGCAGTCAGCCCACGGATGCATACAGGTTTCTATCGAACAGAGCGACAACATGCCCTAACTTTTTTCTTGCACTGCTGAGTGTTGTGAGAAGTCAGAGGCTTGGTCTAAAGTTCACCGCAGCGGAGAAAGCACTCCTTTCCCTTTTATTAGATGCAGCGGGTGACATTTGGAGGGTCCAGTGTGGCAGGAACCCCGCGCTCCAGTGGCTTTTAGCAACAAGCAATTCCGCTGATCGATTGGCCTCTGTTGCCCAGTATTAACTTATCAAAGCAGAACAGCTCAAGGCGCCTGACACTGTTGCCAGTCGGCCTCACCGGGGCCAGCTGGTCAGCTGTAACATCCCTGACGCTCACTGACCAATATCTAGATGAGGCTCTGTGTTCTATGAATTAATAGCTTTAAGATTCCATCCACTTCTAATGTTTCCGTACCGGAATATTTCTGTTATCGTGAATTCAGTGAGATAAAGAAAAGACATTCTGCTTTGAAAAACTTGACACTGTTTTGTCACTTTTATTTTTTGTAATTTTTGTTTTATTCGATTAAAAAAAAAAATTATATCTTAGAGTTTCTCTCACATCATGGTCTAAAACTTTCTACTCCACCATGAATAAGTTGTGGCAGGACAAACTGTTTATTAACACTTTCTTGGCCTAAAATTACTCAAATTTAAAGACTAAACTTAGGAGTAGAAATACTGATATCTGTCATTATAAAACCTACTATTTGTAACTTTATTTATTTAATATTTTATAAATATATTTATATATATAATATTTACCACACGGCAGATCCCCCTCATATATAGCTAGAGCCACACTAACTGCCTCCCCCCTGTTTCCAGTCTGTATGCTAAGCTAGGCTAACTACGTCCTGAATTAGCTCCACACTAAACGCACAGGCATAAGACTGATGTTGATTTCCCCAAAATGTTGACCTATTCCTTTAAGGTGCGAAAGCCACGTAGGATTTGTCCTTTGTCGTTCATGTGGCTACTTTTGTTTCAGTGGCCACACAGTGTAAAAGAAAATCCCGGAGTTTTGTTGGTCCATTGGGATGTAGTAGAGCTGTTTGGGGAAACAGCCCTGTTTTGACATACACATCAAACTATTACATGACAGAAGAAAAGCGAAACTATTGTTCTGTTCTAGTTTTTGGGAATTTTCCTGCGGGGCCAGAGAGAGAAGGAGGAGGCCAGTGAGCCTTGTTTGCAGTACTTTTTACTTTCAACGTTTTTGTGTCTGGTTCAAATAATTTGCCCAGGGAGAGTGTATACATACATCTGTGTGAAACCCCACAGTTTGTCTGTTTTTGACAATAGAATTTAATTGTCAGGATTTCCTTTTCTCCTGTAACGCTGCAAACCTCGTTGACTTCTTCATCATTTCCCCTCGCTGTCAGTCATTTCTGTTCCCCCCTCCTCTCTGTTTCATTGCCTCTTCCTCCTGTTTTGTGCACAAGTTCTGCTGTTTTTTTCCCCCCGTCTCTCTCTCGCTTCCTTTGATCTCCTGAAGCTTAAACCTATTGTGAAAGAGGAAATGAGAAGAAATGTGGAATAATCCGGCATTTCGTGCTCATCCTTTGCTCTCTCCACCGAGATCAGCGTGATACGGCAGAACACAAGTGCTGAGCAGTTGAGCGAGGGTGGTAAAAACCTCCCTTTTCTTCTCGGGACGTTCGCCTGTCATATTGAGACAAAAGGACTAACATCTGTACTGAGAGACTTGCTCTCCCACACTCTCTACTTGCTGAATGTATTTGCAATAAAAGACAAGCTCTATTTTTTCTCTTTCTGGCTGATTTTGTCCATCCTTCTTTTACACTAGCCACCCATTCCCTTTCCCACTGTTTGGGCTTGTAGTTCCTTCCATGAAAGGGAAAATTAGAAATAATAATAGTTCAGCATAATAATATGAACACCTCACTTTACACTCTTTATGGTTTTTCTGCTGATGGGCAATTTGCAGGATAAGCAAATGTCTAAAACAGTGAACAACTGAAAATGATTCTACCTGTGTATTACCCATTATTTGTCAACCTAGGTAGAACAAAATATGCAAAAGCGTATAAAATAAAGCATGAAGTATCAAGACCCCACATCTCCTGTTGGATTTAAACAAATCACTGTTTTGCTCTTGTGGGACATGAACTAACACTGATTTTGAAGCTCCCAATCCCAAATCCCAACCATACTGATTTTACACTGAATTACAAACTGACTGACTTGACGTGATAAAAACAACTGTTCATCTGTCATCAGAGGGTTTCATTGTTTCAACGTAGCTCATTTGCGCTGCTCGAGGAGCAGCGGGTGAGAAATTGTTGTTGCTGAGTACAAGTGAAGGATGATGAATCACAGAACTGCTCTGTGTGGAGATTTGCTTTGCGAAATGTGTGCATGGAGGGAAACGTGTGGATGTGCGGGGAAATCTTTTTTGCTTTGCAGCAAACAAGGATTTTCACTCTGTGTGTGTGTGTGTGTGTGTGTGTGTGTGTGTGTGTGTGTGTGTGTGTGTGTGTGTGTCTGTGCAGAGCCTGCCAATAAGTGTAAATCTTACATTTTTGGGGAATGGATGAGTGAACTGAAGAGGGGCGCTGCTTCCTCTAACAGCCTTCCACATAAGCCAAGCAAACAAAAATTCATAGAGGCATCAACTGCGCTCGACTCAGCAACCTCATTTAAAAATTGGAAGGTCTCACTCTAGGACGCAGGGATTACCTCAACATTTTAAAGGCGTACTTTGACATTTTGCAGAAACTTTCGCTTTCTTGCTGAGAGTTAGATGAGACGATCAATACCACTCTCATGTACGCGACACTATAAAGCTATGGCCAAGAGTTGGCGAATTTAGCTTAGCCCAAAGACTGTGAACAGGGAGAAACAGCTAGCCTGTCTAAAGGTCACACAATCTGCATACCAGCACCTCTAAAGTCACTCATTGACTAGTTATAGCTCATCTGTAGAAATATGACGTGTAAAAACATCAATTTTCTGTTTTAGGTACTGAACTATTTCTTGTCACGGCCAGGAAAGTTGGGCACACGAGTTTTACACTGTGTTTTTTTTTTTTTTGTAGGGATTAAACAAACCATATACAGCTTGTTAATTACTGAGTTTTAGAGGTGCTAGGTGTAAGTTATATGGCTGCTGGCAATAGCATCATGTTTAGTGTATAGACATGGTAGTAGAGAGGCAGTAGTGCAGTATCAATCTTCTCTAGCTCTCGGCAAGAAGGTGAATGTCGAACTTTTTCTTTAAGAAGTGTGTATAATTTTCTTGTCGTCATTATTCTTCATAAAAATTTAATTACCGCTCTCAGTAAAACTATATCTGTGTCTCTGTTTGCTTCAGTGTGCGTTTGTAGCTATGAGGCCCTTCCTGTGCTAATTAGGCCTCGGCAGTGGAGAGTCTATGTCTTCAGTGCTCTGCAATGATTGTATTTATGTTCTACATGTCTCTGCTGGCCCACTAGCCAACATACCAGAAGTTCAGACTCCTACTGGCTCCACACCCTGGGACACATTGGAGTATAGTGGCAGCTGACATGAGACATGAGCATAGACGGCACTGGGCTTCAGCCAAATCCACATCGATTAGCCACCCCTCGCAGCGCTGACTATCTCCTCTCTGCGTGTGATAAATGCCTCTCCTTATTTTGGTTTGCCGTGCGGTTGCGCTGGGTGCCTGCAGGGTGAGGCCTGAAGAGGCACATTAATACACAATGACGTATACACCCCCCGTGGCTGTTTTATTCACGCTTTGTGGTCAGTGGAGGCCAGCTTCAGGGGCACTCTGTTGTGAAATTTCATTTCACGCTTTGTGTGTCTATTGATTTTTATTGGTCTTTAGACAAAATCAGTCAAGATATTGTCAAAAGGCCAAGTCCCCTCTGCATTCACTGTCTTGAAAAGGACAGAAACAGAGTGAGGAAATGTGCAGTTTTTTTCCCCTACAAGTTTGGATAGATATGACTGAGCAAGTGTTCACATATGAGTATGCACGTTTTGTCTTCGTGACACTCTACCTTTACTCTTAGAGGCCTGAGTCTCGGCCTCCTTCGGTGTTCGGAAGCGCAGCGGTTCGCTCAGCGGGCTCGTCCCAGACATGCTGATGGACTGGACATGCACGATGTAGTCTGTCTCTTCCTCCAAGTCCCATAATGCACAGGAGCGTGTGGTGGTGTTGACTTCCTGGATGAATCGCAGCATGCGCACGTCTTTCTTCTGTTGGAGCATGACACGGGAGAGATCGGTGAGCATGGTTTACAGCTGGAGGACAGACGTTGTGTCCTCAGTCGCATGAGATCCAACAGTAGTGTACACTGACAGTCTAAAGGGGCAGGTGTGAAAATGAAAAAGGGGCACCACCTACTGTGTAGAGGGTTATGGTTAGGCTTTAAAATCACACAAGAGTTGCTAGTTAGCTCACTAGATGGGCACTTGGGCTGCTCAAGAGGCCATCTGGTGTGACATTACAGTAAAATGATGTTTGAAATTGTCCCTTTAGGACACAGAGAAGGCCTGGTGAAGAAAAGTTTCACTTAACAAGAGTATTTTTACACTGAGAGCAATGCTTATGTGCAGGTCAGACTGGTACATAAACACCTCACTAGTTCAGTATTATGGGAAATATCCCTATTCGCTCTGTGGCAAACAGTTAAATGAGAAGATTGATATCACTCTCGTGTCTGTATGCTAAATATGAAGCCGGAGGCAGGCATCAGTTGGTGTATCGTAGCATAAAGACTGAAAGCAGGGGGAAATGTTAGCCTGGCTCTGTTTAACGCTTTTCTTTCCTTTTCTTTTTTAACAAATTAAATAAACCAGACACAACGTGTTAATCCCTGAGCTTCAGAGGTGCTGGTGGGGACTATGTCTTACCCTGGGAAAGAGCCAGGCTATCTGTTTTCCCCGCTTTTGGTCCATTGGCTAAGCTAAGCTAGCTGTCTCATGGCCTTAGCTTCATATTTAGAGGACAGACACAAGTGCAGTATTGATCTTCTCATGTGACTTATGGCAGGAAAGCGAGAAAGCGTTATTCCCAGAAATGTCAAACTATTGACAAATGTCATGTACCACTGTGAAAATACAAATAAAATACCATGTAAATAATGCAACAGGTACAATAATGGAAGAGGAAGAAAAAAAAATATTATTAAAATGTACAAAACAATATTTACAGTGTAGGCAGGTGTATATTTTTGCTTTTACTTAAGTTGATTCTTTCGGAAATAAAATAATATTGAATGTTGTATTTGTAACATCACAAACTTTTCAACATTTCAATTTCCTCTGCACACACCTCGCTACCTTTGCAATCAGCTGGCACACACGGACCCTGTAGCTGTCCTCCTCATTCATGTCGCTCCCAACTCCCATGAATGAGTGTCTGTCTGTGTGTTTGTGGCAGCTTGTCCCACATAAACTAATGCGATTAAAGTGTTGGTGTGCACCGAGTAGTGCATGTGAGTTTGTATGTTTGAGTGTGTGTGTATGTGTGTGTGTGTGTGTGTGTGTCTGTGTGTGCGCGTGATGGCAGCACACACACACAGACACACATACAGTATCGCGTGCAGTAGCTGTCATAGTCTGCTGTTGTCAGAGAGCAAACAAGCAGTCTGACAAGGGTCCTGTGATAATACCCATAATGCATACTGACTCAGAGCAACAGAACGACACAGTAACGAGAACTGGACATGGCAGGAAACAACCACTGATGAACCAACTCTTAATTTAATTAGTGTGTGTGTTTCAGTAGCTTCCACTTGTGTAAGCAAGTGTATCCAACCCGGCGGTCCATTTACATATATATCCGGTGTGTGCCTGTACAGTATGTGTGTTACTCACCTGCTGTGTGATGGCAAAGCCAATGACGGAGTCTCCCTCGGGGATGTCCCATGTCACCACAGCAGAGTTTGCTTTTAGCGCTTTGATGGTCACATTGACAGGAGGCGACAAGCTATCTGCAAACAGAGAGAGAGAGAGAAACAAAAGTCCTCTTTTACCCTCCGAGGTAGGAAGCAAATGAGAAGTTCAGCTCCATTATAGTTCCACCAGATGCAGAAACGGCCAGCAGGATGGCAGGAAGCCAAATCCAGTGGTGTGAATAAATGGCTCAGCGGAATCCATTATGTAGGGTGGAATTGATGACAGAGCTAAGAAACACAAAACAACTCCTCAGAGTTTTACAGCAGTGCTGCCTCAGGCACACACTACAGTGTGTAAGATATGGAAGGATCAATGCAATCTATGAGACAGAATCAATCGTATCATTCGTGATATCAAAACTGAGACTTGAAAGGTGGAAATTAAGCTCTGGTGCTGTCATTGGTACAAATAATACAGTAAAACTACAACATTCAGTGGGCAGTTGGTCAAGTAATGCAAACACATTATACAGGAAAAAAATAAATACGAATAAAAAAACCTATTAGAACATAACAAAATCTTTCATCAAGACAGTGTGAGAAATCCAGAGACAGAACATTATGGTACAGAGGAGCTCTCAGACATTCAAATTTACCAGCTTTTTAAAACTTCGAGCCTTTTAATTCTTTTATTTTCACGAGTTGTGAGACTGGTTTTTACCGCCTGGTGGTGTCCGAAGCTAGAAAGTAATATGGCTTTATCATTTGCTCTCTATCTCTCTGGCTCATTTGAGCTGAAACTGGTGAGGCTGGTTCATAGCTACAGTATATTCTCATGAAATCCTACTGTGGACTCTGTCCTGGTGACTGAGTGGCTTAAATATTTTTGAAAGATTTTGGGAAGCAGAATTATCAGAATGAAATACAAGTACAATTAAATGAAAACAGAAATATGCATTGATGACTTTGGATGCATTTAACATCAGAATAAATTAAAATATCCCAAACTCTATGTACAACAAATGTGTGTGTGTGTGTGTGTTTTCAGCTAGGTGTCATGCTTCATGTTCTAAATAAACCTCCAGTTTAATTAGGATCACACGCTACAAGATTTGAGAATAATGATTTGGTTTCATTATATAATTAAGTGTGAGATTGTGTGTATGTCCGTGTCCACGTGTACTCTGGCAGCCTCGGCTGCTTCCGAATAGGACTCTCTTTAATTACTTTATGAGTTGCTCCAGTCTTCACAACACATACACACACACACACACACCCCCCCCAAATGGCTGCAGTCTTATATAAGCGTGTGTGCAGATCAGATGATCAAAGTGCCTGAAGCATCCGTTTGCTTCATATTACTGGGAAATGGATTTTTCTCTCACACTGTTTACACAATCACTTTCATTTTCTTTTCTCATATAAGTCATTTGAAGTGTAAACTGTGTCAGCCATAATGGCATAATGGACAAAATGCTCAGCCTCTGACTTCATTGCCTTGCAGTACAGGTGTAACAATATATTGTAGCTTGATATACAGTGCATTCAGAAAGTATTCAGACCCCTTCGCTTTTTTCACATTTTATGTTGCAGCCTTATGCTAAAATTGTTTAATTCATTTTTTCCCTCATCAATCTACACTCAATACCCCATAATGACAAACTGAAAACAGAATTTTAAAAAAAAAGACGCAACTCTATTAAAAAGGAAAAACTGAAATATCACATTGAAATAAGCATTCAGCCCCAAGACAACGCAGAAGTGGCTTAGGGACAACTCTGTGAATGTCCTTGAGTGGCCCAGCCAGTGCCCTGACTTGAAACCAATCAAACATCCCTGGAGAGACCTGAAAATGGCTGTCCACCGACGGTCCCCATCCAACCTGACAGAGCTTGAGAGGATCTGCAGAGAGGAATGGCAGAAAATCCAGGTTTGCTCTTGGGAACCTTCAATGCAGCAGAAATTTTTTGTAACCTTCCCCCGATCTGCAACTCCACACAATACTGTTCCCTCGACCTCATGGCTTGGTTTTTCCTCTGATATGCATGGTCTGCTGTGAGACCGTATATAGACAGGCGTGTGCCTTTCCAAATCATGTCCAGTCAATTGAATTAACCGCACGTGGACTCCAGTCAAGGTGCAGAAACATCTCAAAGATGACCAAGAGAAACGGGAGGCACCTGAGCCAAATTTCAAGTGTCATAGAAAAGGGTCTGAATACTTATATCAATGTGTTTTTTCAGTTTTTCCTTTTTAATACATATATAAAAATTCCTAAAATTCTTTTTTGGCATTGTCATGATGGGGTATTGAGAGTAGATTGATTTAATTTGAGCATAAGCTTGCCACATAACAAAATGTGAAAAAAATGAAGGCGTCTGAATACTTTCTGAATGCACTGTTAGGTGTGACACAAAAATATGACTATTTACAGAAATGGATCATAATTTTATGTAAATCTACTCAGTCATGGCTCCCAAAGTGCGCTCTGTGTTTTCATTTAGATGCACTCAATGCCTGAGGGGCTAATTCAGTTTTATTAACACTGTGAACTTTTTGATGTCTGAACTGCTGCCAGAAAATGTTGACACGCAGATTCTCTAAAAGAAAGGCCAGAAAATAATCAGTCAATTAATTAAAATCAGTTGATATGAGTATAGTGTATTTAAACTAACGTATCTCAAGTGTGTAAAACCAAGTTTAGACATTTGCTCTTTATCTTAATGTCTAATTCAGGACATTTTTTTACTATTCGTTTTATTATATTTATATTCATACTTTTTTATATTTTATTTTTTCAAATTTACTTCTCTATGCCTTTTAATCTCAGCGGTATGTTAAACTCATTTATGAAAGCTGCTAATGGGGGGTTACATTTTAAAATGCTGCCATTCAAATTTGTTACCTAGTGCACTATTAACTTCCTGCCATTATATTTGAGTTTCTGAATTTTAGCTATGAAATGTATGCTCCACTATGTAGAATGCATTTCCAAAAATGTCAAACTACAGTATTCCTTTAGGTGTTTATCGTGTCAGGAAGAGAGAGTGACTGAGACAGGGAGTGGTTTTTTCTTTAAATTTCTGCCCAGATCACAGTTTGCTTTCAATCATATTATTTTCAAATATTGTGACTGTGTTGAACCATAAAGCCTGTGTCCTGTATCATACTGAACCGCGAGAGGACTGTATTGTTACACCTTTACAGACAGCGATTCCTATGAATCCCTGTGGCCTCCTGCTGATTGACGGATTTTTGTAATGTGAAGCAGAACTGAGAGAGATGAATAAGAATGAGAAGTGGTCACTCTTAGTGATGCTACTCAGCTGTCTTTGACGGGATAGAAACGTAATTCAGCCAACTGACTGCAGTCAGTGAGTTATCGAATAGGTTAACGCTCACTTGCCCTTCGACGGCAACAAATCACGCAGCTGGTAATTACGGGATGATGGGCTGCCGTAGCTCTTCTATACACACTGACATACCGTCCGTTCAGAGCCAGCACGGCACATCCAGAGCAGGCCTCTGTGTCACACGTTTCCACCCCGCCTGCTGCTGATGTTTTGATGAATGCCCTGACTAACTGCAGATGGCAGGATGGAGACCTGCTGCATCTCTTCCTCAGGGGCGGACTCTGATGTTTGAAGCGGCTTCGCCTTTGTTTACTGTCTGCCGTTTGTTTGCCTGAGGGACGGGCATCTTGGGTGGAGGGGGCTGACGGGGGACCGAAGTAATCACAAATCCAACTCATTGTCTCTCTGTTAGTCACCTTGCACTCTTTTTCTTTCTCTAATGTGCTAATTTTGCTCTCAAAGCACACAATAACAGCTAATGTTTAATTAATTTCTGTGACTCTGCTTTGTTTACACAAGCTAAAAATTGCAAATGTCTATCTAGTCTAAAAAGAGAGTATTGGATATTAAAGGAGTACTCCAGTGATTTCCTATATTAACATCTACTTATTTAAACAATTTACAATTACACCCAAACCTAGGGTTATACACATGAAGTCACAACAGAAAATTGTGAGCCCCTTTAATAGTAGTTTAGCTTTTGAATTGACAGAACATAGTCTCACTCCCAACTCGTCACATAGAGACGCGAGGGGTCTGATGCCAAGGGGTCCTGACCGACCCAGTTTTTAACGCACTGGATACCACTTTAGCTGTGTTTTTCACCATCCTTCTGGGTAGTCCACTAGATTTCCAATGTTCTCTACTGCGCTTACAGTTGACGCATGAGTGAGGCCGACCACAGCTCACTGTCTGCTGATGTATGTGTGGCGAGACCACATCAGGGTTTTGAAGGCACTGTAAACTTTTTCTGTGGTAAACCACACCCCAATCTTTCCCTAACCTTAACCAAGTGCTGTGAGAACCTAAACATTGCCATACAAAAAGTGTGATGATGCTGTCGCGTACACTGCGCAGTGAAAAATGACACTAAAGGAGTAACCAAGTGCGTTATAAAGTGATGCCAAGGGGATCTGACCAAGTGTCCGTGTGTGACTGGCTTGGAGTGCGAACATGTAGATTCATAACAATAAGACATCTGCGATCTTAAAATGCTGTGGTTGGTCCCTTTGCTTTCACTCTACAGACGAACCACACTAGGGCCTGAAGTCTCGACCTGGTTGTTAAGTCTGCATAGGTTTGATCGAAACCTCATACACCAGCCAAAAAGAACGAAACCAAATGGGAAAACGCAGCAAAGTGTCTTTGAACGGCCGCAAACATGCTAGTTGTGAAAACATCCTTAGTCCCTGGTATGGGTTGAGCTCAAAATACACAGCATCCTACACTTCCCATAATTCAGCTCGATAGCGTCTCTTTGTTACACCCTCCCAGCCTGGCAAATGCCCATGTCTTTAAGCTCCATGCTTCTAGTTTTTAAGACTGAGTTTCAGTTTATATTTTTCCAAGCACAGGTTGAGGTAGCCCCGATTACATCACTATGACATCATCCAGGTTACTGTTTTCATAGGCTGAATCAAACCCGTCATGTGAGTAAACCAATCTATCTACTATCTGTAAAGGCAGTGGACTGCCTCTTTAAAGTGTATGAAATGAAAACGCAAGCTGATTTTGACCTTTGTTGACTAAATGAATGGAATAGAAAATGTTATCTTCCAGAAGTGATAGCAGAATCAGTCTGGTGTTTCTCTAACCCTCTTCCTTAATAAGTGCCCGACAACAGACAACTGATCTATAAAGCTCTACTTGTGAAGCTTGGTATCTCACTTTTCGTGTCTTTTAAATTTTGCACAGAGCTCGTTAGCTTTTAATACATTCTTTATATTTCTGATCTTGGTGAGGCTACTTTCTCTTTACTCTTTAAAATGGAGCAGCCAACACTAAACCCCTTTGAAATGGGAAATTTCTGTTCCTGCTGAAAGATCTTAAAATCGTGATATCTCACATTTTCTTTGATATTTGTAACTTATTTGTAGAGTGGAGCAGTTTTTTCTCCTTCGTTCCTTTTATACCGTTCTGACTTCCTGTTGAATTTTGTAAACGACCAATTGTGTTTTTAAGTTTCCCCTGGAAAACAGACCTTCATCTGTCTGATACTCCAAGATTAAATAAGAGAAAATGAAAAAAGGATAAGGTATTACATATATATTGCAGGAGACTGCTAAAGGATGTGGAGTCGAGTTTTGTTAAAAAAAAAAGCAGTTATTTCTCATTAGTTTTCTGAAAAACAAAGTTAAATCAGCTTATTGAGTGTCCTCACGTCCCACAGCTTCCAGTCACTTTACATCTGTCTTTGTCCATCTCCTCTCCCCCGTATTACACGTAAGGACAACAAGAGCCGATGTGGGCCATGACCATGGGCCTTAAATATCCACATGACGTGAGAGTCAGCTCTAATGAAACACCGGACTGATGTCTTCATAAAATCTCTCACATCGCTGTGACACACAGTCCGCCTGAACCTGAGTGACGCGGGTGACTTTGAGCCATGACGGATGTCCTTGGCGGGCGTGCGCATGGCCGTACCCACCATCGAGGTCACCGAGTTCCGGACCTGGGTATTTTTTCCGAGCTGTATATAATATGAGTTTTTCAAATGATTGCTTGAAAATAAATCTACTTTGGTGCTGTAAAGCTATTGTATAATGCCAAAGTAAGCAACTTTCTCATCTGACCACCAGCGTTACTGCTTGTGTGTGGATGGGGCGACTGATCTCATCATTACTACAAAATCTTTACCCCACGCGGTGGGCACAGGTGGAACAATGATGCAATACTCCTTCCTGTCAGTTTTGAGACCTCACCTTTACCTGTTTCTTTGAACTGATAAATGTAATGCAAATTCAGTCAATGTCCAACAATGTTTTTATGTAATGTACTGTAATTTGCAAAACTTGCTGTTTACTTATGTTTCATTTAAACAACATTCTAGCATCTTCAAGATGTAGCAAAGCCAGCTGCCAAGAATGTCACTGCCATATGCCTGCAGTACCTTTCAGGTAGCACAGCTGCAGAAATGATGTGCAGATTTTAGTGATGACTCTGCTCCGTGAGTAGGAACACTTCAAAGGAATACTTTGCTGTTAGTGTGCTCAGAATGACTTATATGCTATCCTTTCATTCCTCTCCCCACAAACTTCTCTACTCTTTGCTCTTCTTTACTATTGAACTCTCTGGGTTTAAATCGTCATCTGTACATTTTCAACATTCATGTCAGTCCAAAGAAGAAAAAAGGGCAGGAAGTTGCAGGAATTCATATGTGGCCACTGGGGGTCGGTGATAACTTTCATTTCTACATCCCAGTCGCCAAGTTGCACCAACCGCAGCATTAAACAACACCATTGACTATAACGTAAAATATCTTAAGAGATGAAGATGATATAAAAACATATTCTTATTAATGATTAAATGATGTGAGGTTATGAGGAAATATGGCTCTTACTATGTCAGCTGGGCTTTGAGGAACCACTGGCAGCCTCAGTGGCAGAACTCTGTCCATGGTGCTGGAACAGGTCAGACCCTGGTGGACCGCTTCACTGTTGCCACCGTACACACAGGAAAATCACCTGTGTAACCTTTTGTTATCAGCTGAATGAGTGTTTTCAGAAAATCTATTGTAGTTCAATATGTTTAATATTATAGTTCAATGTTCAATAATCAAGGTCAATCACGTGTAGGCAAATACTCGGCTCGTATCTTTGTTTCCAAATTGCAGATTTGACCGACAAACCAACTTGAACGATACGTCTGTCAAAACGTAACAAAACAGTACAGGAAAAAAGGGGAAAAATTGAATGAATGATACGTCAAATCATCACACAGAATGATCCAAATGAATAAATGTCAAAGTCATTGATCACTGTCAAAAATAAAAAGCCAATAAGTTACACAATAAAAACACTGGACATGAGTCTGGACTAAAACAAATTGCTCTAGCAAATGTAAAGCTGCATTGTTGTCTATGCGCATCCCAATATGGTATCAGAAGTACTTAGGAACAATTAGTCAGCTGCAGCTATGACATTTCAGTAACGCATCTTCATCATGTTGCTTATGAATTCTGTATTTATCAGGTACACAGACAACCTTGGTGTTCAAGTAGACAGTACATCAGAACACTGGCCCTTTTCACAGCTGACATTTTGACTTGTCATTGCAGGGAGAGTCATTGTTAATCTTACTAGTTCTAGCTGTTCTCTTCCCTCTATGACAAGTTAAACTTCCTGCTGCAAAAATTGTAAATTGTCTTTATTTTAGACAATAGTGTGACAAATGTCTTCTATGTGAAACAAAGTCCTATAATTAATTGTTAATTGAGCTGGCTTTATACTTCTCTCTTTTGAGAAGCTACAGGGTTCGTAGTTCTTTCTGGTTAAAGGCAAAAAAACCTCATTAACTCAGGTACTGTGTAACAATGGTGAGCATGATTGTCTTTTGAGTAACACATATTCTACCTTTTTTTTGTAAATAAAAATGATGGCGTCCCAGGTTATACTGTACATACAGTAGGCTCCACAGTTCTTAGGACTGAGCTTCTGTATCCACCTCAGCCATCTGCAGCTCCAAAACAGGAAGTTCCTCTTCCCCAAACAAACAAACAAACTCACCTTTTGTCCTCAATAAGTCCCCCTAGGATGCAGCCCTTCTTACTACACTGACTTACACTCACCAAGCACTTTATTAGGAACACCTGCTTATTCATGCAATTATCAGTAGACTGGGGAGAAAAAATGTGATCTCAGTGACTTTGACCGTGACATGATTGTTGGTGCCAGGAGGGCTGGTTCGAAGATTTCTCCTGGGATTTTCACACACAAACGTCTCTAGTGTATACCGACACAAAAAACATCCAGTGAGCGGCTGTTCTACAGACGGAAACACCTTGTAGATGAGAGAGGTCAGAGGAGAATGGCCCGACTGGACTCTTCACAACTGTGCTGAGCAGAGAAGCATCTCAGAATGAACATGGCAGATGGGCTACAACAGCAGAGACCACGTCGGGTTCCACTCCCGTCAACCAAGAACAGAAATCTGAGGCTGCAGTGGGCACAGGCTCACCAAAACTGGCGGTTGAAGACTGGAAAAAAATAGCTTGGTCTGATGAATCTGGACTAATGCTCAGGCAGCAGATGGGAGGGTCAGAATTTGGCGTCAACAGCATGAATCCATGGCACAGAACATGCCTTGTGTCAACAGTCCAGGCTGCGTGTGAGCAAACACTTTAAAATTCAACTTGTCAAGTCAAAGAATTCATTTCATTTAATCTTCCAGAGAATCAAAGGTGAGAATAAGTTTTGACAGTTGAAATTGTCAAGTAAAATATGAGTATATGCGAGATGAAAGTTTTGTTAATACGTATTTAATGAAATAAATCACTTCTTTGGAAAGCTATGTAAAACTGAGTAGAGGTATGATCTACATTTAGATGTTATTTAAGGATGCGTATGAGCATGATAGAAATGTCAGTTTTGGCATGTTCAGGAGAGCGTCAGAGGGTTTCTCTCCAACTGCTTTAGAAGATGCAGCATTTCTTTATATTTGTTCATGGTATTTGGCATCTAATTCAGACTTTCCTTCGTCTTCTCCGCTTATAGTGCACAAGTCTGTTGTTCGTAAAACATCTAAATATCTAATTTGGGATAAACGTTTCTTAACATGCTTTTGAGAAAAGCATGTGTTAAGCACAGACAAGAAACAATATCATGTAAATATTTCCTCGATGGTAGAAGCCACAAATGAACTGCACACTGGCAATAGATGGACTTTTACTTCAGGTGTTTGAAATACTGCAAATTAAAGTTCATGGCTGCACCGCCAAGCTTTGTTTTTTTCTTGTTAAATTCACTGTGTTTCCTGGAATTAACTGTGTTCTGCAAAGACAACATCTCAAACATATTCTTAAGTATAGTTTTGGAGTATTTGTACTTAGCTTGAGCATTTCCATTTTCTGTTACTAATACTCTGCTTCATTTCAGGAGGAAATTAATTAATCTGACCGCTACTGCTGGAGCAGAAAATTCTGACTCAATTCAACCATTTTAAATCTTATTAACCATGCACTTTGATGTTGACTTATCTAGAACTGCCAATATATTCCTAACTTATATACTTTTCTTTATTTTGTTTATTCATTTATTACATAACACATTTTCTGTCTTTCATATGTCTGATTTAGACCTGCGCAGCCTGCAGCCCTCCCCTGGGAAAAACAGGGAAGAGCGACTGTGTCACATTCAAGATGATGGCGGCTTTGGCTGAGTAAGACAAACCTCTTCCTCTGTGTTCAAACGGAGTCTTAGTGCTGAGAGTCCGGTCAAAGCAGACAGGAAGATGAGACGAGGATGTGATGTCGCTGTAGAATTTTTTTGTGTGATTACATTAAGAATTTGTCTGGACATTTTCTTTTCAAATCAGAGCTGATAGGCAGTCGTAGAAGCTGCTTATGTTTCCAGTATTTTGTACAGAACTGTTAACCTCATGCGCGACAGGGAGACTGGTAAGGCATCTGCCATTAAACTCATCAAAGTGGCAGAGCTTGACCAAACCATCACAGGTCCAGCAGGTGTTGATGGAGCGAGACATCCTCACCTTCACTGACAGCCCCTTTGTTGTCAAAATGTTTGGCTTGTTTGAGACAAAGAGCAATCTGTGCGTTGCGATGAAGTATGTAGGAGGTAAGGTTGCTTTGTGTGGGATAGTGCACACTAAGGCTTACTGTATGGGGTACAGTATTAAACGTACTGTCCCCTATATTCTTTGGACTACGTACGCACTGTACACACCTGACACACGCTACGAAGACCTAAACATAACATCTGACACTATCGGTCCTTACGGCTCCTTGTAGGTGGGGACCGTGCCACCCTGCTTCAACGCTACTAGCGGCTTCCGGTGGACAATGGCACGCATGTCTTGGCTGTGGAGTACATCCACAGCTACGGCATCTTGCAGAAAGTGTTAAACCCAGCAAGTGCGTCCTCAACTTGTTCCATCAAGACAACATTTATCACATCATCTGACTAACTATTGGCTAAGCCCCACTCTCCTTAGTCAGTGTTGCTACGCTGGCCATGCTTTCTGTTCTTTCATTGCACATATACACCTTATCGTGCAAACAGTGGCAGATTTACCACTGATAAAAGTAGACAAAAGCAGCTCCTCATTCGTAGCCGGCGACCATCGGTTTTTAAGAGCTAAATTGTCAAGTGTCACTTGTAGATTTTATCCGCGGTGCAATGTTCATAATTTTTAGTGTTTTTCTTAAGTTAGAGCAGAATTTACAGAAACTTTCCCCCTTTGGATTTTTAAAAATAAATCTTAGCTACAAGCTTCAGGTTGGTGTTCAATCTATCATGAGAAGTTTTTCTGCTTCCCTCCTTTGTAGTCTGTTGATCAGCTCCATGTGCCACATTAAAGTGACAGATTTTGGACTGTCAAAGGCTGGACCACTGAACAAGACAACAGTCCCAAATAAAGGCTGCACTGAGAAAATCCTCAGAGAATTCACTGACGCTGAAGTTAGTCTCTTCTCTTCTCCATTTATTGAAACTCGTGTTTATCCAGTGTTATAGTGCTTGTTAATCATTTTCTGTCCTACAGATACCAGGTACTCCACAGTTCAGCCCCCCCAGAAGTGATCCTGAGGCAGGGCTATGGAAAGCCCTTTATCAGGTATTCAACAGTAAGAATCTTTAGTTCAATTCATTATCTTATCCTCACACGCAACCGTTCTATGACTTTATCATTCTAGCAGTTCTGAATGAATCTTTCTGTGTTTTAAAGACAATTAAAAAACATTCTCCCACCTTATGATTAAACTTGTCCATAAAACATGGCGCTTTCATTTCTTGTTTCTTTTAGATCTGGGATATTAATTTCTACACTTTGTTAATGATGTTTTTCTAAAGGACTTCCGCCAGTCCCTTTGTTGGCATATATCATTTTTTAAATTAATTAATCAGATGACTGATATCTGCTTCTTATCCAGAAAAGCTCATCTGGCCACAGTGTAGAGTGGCCAACTGATGCCCACGAACTCATCACCCTTCTCCTGAAAAAGAACCCGGCGAAGTGCCTGGGTACAGGTAAGTGGCAGCTTTACAAGTGATGGACACATGGATGACTGTAGTATGACACATAATCTGCTTGGAGAAAAAGCTTTATATGCTGCATTTTCCTAAATTAATTTGTGTTTAATTGATCGACGACACAAGAACCCTGAGCCCACGTACTATTGCATGTGAAAACAAAACTGTATAAATCGCAAGACTGGGAGGGAGGGGGGTTTAATGGGCCCAAACAGAACAGGTTTTTGCTCCCGGCCCCAGAGTCTGTTAATCATGACAAGAGCCATTTTGTAGAAAGTACTAAATGGAATTACTTCATCTATCCACGTAAATTATTGACTTACACAGTATTTCAATATAGCGCCAATTATCTGCTTCTGGTGTTTGGTTATGTTTGAATTATTGTGCTCCAACGTTAATTTGAGGTAGCACACAGTATATTACCAGCTTGTGACTCTGCATCCCCTGAACAGGGAATTTTCTTGTTGCTTTTTTACCCAGCTGCTCAGTGTTCTCCATTTTTTTAATAGTACTAACGGGTGTTACAGATGGGGGTGCACTAAATGTAATGGGATTGAGACTAGCTTGATACACCTTAATGAAAAGGTTGTCCATAGAGAGAGTAGGTCCTGATAACTGCTGAGAGCTCCCGAGACCTTCGAATGAAAGTTCACATTTACTGAGTGTTTTTGTAACAAAAGGAGATATTAGTGGGGCCGGGGAGGCGGTATGGAGAGACTGGGTCAGGTGCAGCTCTTAAGCTGGGCCCAAGATGCGTAGATGTGCAGTTGAAATGTCTGATTTTCCTACTTTGTATCCAGGAGGAGCAAGTGAAGGGAAGGCACATCCCTTCTTCCAGGAAGTGGATTGGAATGATCTCCTGGGTCAGGACTCTATTTGTTCCTAAGGTGGAGGAGGATGAGGACACCAGTTACTTTGAAAGTAGCTACCAACAAAGACACATGACAAACCAGACTCGTGTCTGATAATAGCAAAGGAAACTTTCTACTTTGATAACAGGCCGTTTTCTTTAATTTAAATATACATTGATATTTAAGCACGCGGTTTTTCCAGTTTTTCTTTCCAGTAATGTCTAGTGGGAATTTCAGTTGGGATAAATATAGTGTCAGCCTTTTTTCTTCTATGATTTCATGCATGATGGTTGTCGATGCGTTCTCTACACACCAGTCAGATTCAGTCCTCTGAATCTACTGATTATGATCAATCTGATGAATCCAGTGATGACTGATGATGAGTCCACTGATGATGAGTCCACTGATGATGATGAAGAGACACCTTCGGAGATCCTATACTTCTGCTCTGTTGCTTTCCGCTTCAGAAAGGTGAAGTTTTTATCCAGCTCCCCAACCGCCACTGCTGTTTGAGATGATCTAAATCTATTTCTCACTATTAGGTACACACTGAATATAAAAAACTGACAGCAATTGACTGATTACAACATTGGTGTGAATTCCCAGTCAAAGTACTCATCTTCTTATCTTCAAGATTCAAGAGACTTTACTGCCATTTGCACAGGCATGAAGTACATGCACATTGGAGTTCTTGTGTGGATGTTCAGTCAGGTTAACAACAATCAACAACATAGCTTTCAGCTGTTTTCGAATAAACTCCAGGTGTACGGCAGCCCACTGCCCCTGTCCTCCTCCACCCTGTAAAAACAGAGCCTGCTGTCCAGAAAGCCAAGATACAGAACGGTGGAGGAGGAGCAAGAGGAAGAGCAGAGGCAGGAGGAAGAGGAGGAGGTCAATGAGGAGGGAGACTTAGAGGAATACAATAATGGAGATGACGACAGGAGAGTCCTCAACTCCAGTGACTCGACTAAGCAGAGCCAAGCCACACAGAGGAGGAGGGAGGAGAACGAGGGGCAAGAGGGGTAAGAAGAGAAGGTGTGGAAAGAGGAGAGGAGAGAAGAGAAGAAGGTGTAAGTGGAGAAGGAGGAGGAGGAGAAGAAGAAGACAAGAGGACAGGAAGAAAGTCATGATGGAGGAATAGGTGGAAGAGAAGGATGTGATGTTATCCCTCCACCATCCCTCCACCACTCACTTGCTCCTAACTAGGACAGGACAAAACCAACAGGGGACTTATTTATGGGCAGCAATGTGTCTCACTTAGCTCAAATAATTGCATTAAAAAAGTGAACCTGAATCACACAATTTGAATTTTTATTCCCTTCAGTTCTCTGGACATGATACTCTGAGCTGAACTTCATCAGTTTTCAGCATTTCCATGCATGACCAAAGGTTCAGGCAAAGATTTCAACTTTCGACAAAGCTGTGGAGCCTGAGGAATACACACTCAAATTGTGTGATATAAATTCACTTTTTTATTGCAATTATTTGATTTGAGAGATTAAATTCAAATATGAATGATTCAAATTCCAATTTTTCACAACCCAACCTGTCGAGGGGCAGCGCGTCCCATCTCTAGCCTGCCTGCTTCTGCTTTTTTTTTTCAAAAAAGGGAGTTTTTCCTTGCTACTGTTGCCAGGTGCTTGTTAACAGGGGAATGTTGGGTCTGTGTAAATAACATTGAAAACAGTACGGTCTAGACCTGCTCAATATGAAAAGTGCCCTGAGATAACTTGGCGCTGTATAAATAAAACTGACTCAACTTGATTTGAATTCAGTTTCTAGTGACACATATTTCTGCCCATACTTTTTCTGTTTTGTTTTCACTGCAAAAAAAAAAAGAAAACAAGAAAAAAGAAAAAAAAAACCCCACAGTAATTAAGATTGAATTTATCTTAACACACTATTTAATTTAAGGTGAGTGTATGTTGTTGGTTGATGATTGTTATGATAATGGGAAAACTCTTAAAAAAATGTAACATAAACAGTAAAACTGAGTGTTTATTTTAAACAAGTACAGCAGTCACAGCAGTTAGATGAAGCAAGAAAATGAAGCATAAAACAATAAAATAGTTGAAAAATGACTCCAACAAGGGACCATCTTGAAATTGGATCACAACCGTCAACATGTGACATGATGAAAACTGAAGGCGTTCAGCTCAGAGTATCGTGTCCAGAGAAATGAAAGGAAATTTTCGCGCAATTTCAAAAACGTGAGAAGGCGTCCTGTGAATCCGCACTGAACTGCTCTTAGTGTTGTGTTGTTTGCGACCTTTGAATTTCAAAAGAACTAATCTGAGCTGAACTGAATCACCTCCCGAACGATCCGTTCGCAGTCAGTTCAGCTGACGCCTCCGTCAGTTGCGAGCGAACCCGCAGGGATACAGCCACTGAGTGAGGGATTCGTTCACAGGAGGAATGGGGTACGTTCAGGATAGCAAATACACAGCTGATTCCGGTCGCAAACATTTAGCTGCAAGGATTCAACAACATCGGTCTTGGACTGCATTTCCGATATATGACCTTATTCAGATTGATATAATATGCATAGGCTAACATTTAACATTACTGTATGCTGGGCCGCGAGCCCACAAAACACACACACACAAAATGTTACTGTTTTGAAAAGAGTGACAGCTATAAGGATACATCCACTGAACGGAGTGTCTGCGTCTACTAATCTGTATATAGTAAACAAAAATGTAACCAATATGGGATATTCAAACTTGGAAGTATACCAGTAGCCACTCTCAAAATGGTAATTTTGCCAGTTTTGGTCATTTTTACTCCCATGCTGACTGTAACCGTAGGACCAGGCAGATTTTGTATCTTAAAGACAAGGTGGGTAGGTACTTCCTTGAATCTTTGCCACAGCAGCAACATATCAGGAGCATCGATAGAAACAAGTAGCAATAGAACCAAATATGAGTGGGTGGGTCATAGTTTACAATGTGGGGTGAAACCTGCAGCATGAAAGAAAACGGGTGGCTGAGCCTGAGACTTTTCTCAGATCCTTTCACTGTGAGGGAACGGAGCCAGACAGTGGCTGAATTGCTCAAGCTCGCTCCCTCTCCTTCCTTCTCATGTCTCGGAGTCTCGAAGTAGGAAATAGTAGCAAATATTTTATTCCGTAATTAGGAATAATATATATATATATATATATACTTTGTTAGAGCAGCTTTCAGTTTGAAAACAGTATCTTTACCCAACCAAATTCACAGCTCACTGGCTTATCCTTCACGTATGTGACTGCAATCAGTTCACTAGTTCGCTAGCCGAACCGAACGTTCGGCTGCATTTCAGTCCAATGAGTGGGCCTATGCAGCCAGAGCTCCGGTCAAGCACTGAACGACTCAGTGAACAAATCTTTAGATTGACTGAAACGATTCAGCACACTGAAAATAACTGTTTGGTCGCCGAACCGTGATACAGGTAACTAGAGAATTTTACTAGCGAACCACTAGTAGCTCAGTGCCATTCATCCTCAGACATCATCTGACGAATAGCTCCTGTGTGTTCGCGCTACTTTAAACAGTGGCCGTCCATCACGATGCCGGATCATTTGCATATACATATCAATCGACCCTGTGTTTACTTTCTTCACTGACACAGACGAAAATGAAAAGACTGCATCAGTCAAAGCTCAGCTTTGTGAAGGGAAGAGATAATGGACAACATGAGATGACTGAGAGAAAAAGGAAGAGAAAGTGATCAGGATGAGAGAGGAAGAGCAGGTACAATGCAAAAAGCGAAATGTAGTAAAATGTTTTTTGTCTGGCAATTTATTTCTTCTAGCCAGCCAGTTTTTATGTTGGAGCTTTTCACTTGTTTTAAGCTTATTTTTACTTGTTTTAAAAAACTTGGCAAGTTTAATTTTCCTCTTCAGTTGGCAGATAATTTTGCATATTTTAAAGTAGTATTTTCCCTTTTTCATTGCTTTTTTCTTATTTTTGAGAGCTGAGCTTTTGCCTTGCCCAGGACAGGATTAGCCGTATGTCCCTGTGCTGTCCAACATGGCCCCGAGCCCCCCTAGTAAGCTCAGTTTTTGGCCCTCTGTATTTTTTAAAACCCTTCGTGTATATGTGTGTGTGTGTGTGTGTGTGTCTGTGTTTGTGTGGGTGTCTATGCTAGTCCAGTGATGATCAGAGTGACAGCTAGGTGTCTGCCCCATGCTCAGTAATTTGAAGAGTGACAGCTCCTTAATAACCCTGTACATTAAAGAACCCACCGGGAGTGTGTGTGGGTATGTGTGTGTGAAACTGTATACAGTGAGGGACAGGGAGCTAAGTTACTGTTTCACAACACAGATGTTGTGAATGCACACTGAGTGAACAGTGCTGGTCTTTAAAGCCTATCATTATTTGATGAACATTCTCCTCATCTCTCTGTTGACCTCACTCCTCCCACACCTCCCCCAGGCCTGCTGCCATCCCTCCATCCTCACTCCGCCAATGGATCTCCTTCCGTTCGTTCCGTGTCTGCATACTTCCCAACACTGTGTAAAGTGCAGTTCACTGCTTTTAAGCTAGCGAATTTCTGAGTGGGTTTATAGATGGAGAAATATTGCAGGTAACATGGGAATATGTAACGTGGAACACGTGATGTGCTATAAAGAACAAATAGTTTTTCTTTCATTTTACCAGATGTGTTACTTTCATTGTTCTACGCTGATGCTGATGTCAGTGGGTCTCAATGGAATTCGTTTTCTTGCCAAAAATCATTTTGTATAGTGGATCTTATTTACGCTTGGTATTAACGTGCAATCTATACAGTATTTGAGTACATCAGAATCAGAGTCAAAAAAACCTTCTAGATCCCCGCAGGGAAATTGCTTGATATGGAAAAGTAAAAATGCATGTCAATACAAGGTGTAAATAACTGCAGATCTCTTTCTGTAGTACTATCCCGCCACAGGTTCACTCTGCATCTGCTGGTTTGTGGTTCACAGATTAAACATAAATGTATTTAGAAATATGCACCGTAATGTCAGCTGAAATGATATCACTTATCTTCACGCTATTATTTTAGTTAAAATTATATTTGTGTGGTGCATAGTGCAATTTTTCTGTTTATTAAATTACAAAAAACTAATTGCCACACAGTGATCCTGAAGCCTCAGGGACTCCTGAGGGTCTGGGCTCTAGGGCACTTGCCTTGATTACCCCAGCCTTGGGTCAGGGTAATCATTTGATACCATCATTGGTGTAAATTCATTTTTCCCTGAATGACACATTATGAATTAGTTTTAAATTATGCCTTTTTGACAGACGACGTTTTGAAAACACAGGTCATAAAAGTTATTATGACTGAGTTACACTTGATACTTGAATAGAACTGAGCCATCATTAATGTTATTAATAACACTTCGGTTTTTCCTACTGTGATAAGTCAAAAATGCCTGTTGTGAAAAGGGCCTGTTGGACTGTGTTACTAATGAAATAGCCCAACTACTGCTCCCACTGTGGATATACAGTGAAAAAGTTGGGATACCCATTGTCGAAGTTTCTGTTACTGTGAACAGTTAAGTGTGTGGGCATGGTCAGTTCTTAGTAACATCACCTTTTGCTAGTACCAAAGTTTGTAAACGCTTTTATAGCACCTAAGAGTCTTTCAGTTCTTGTTTGGGGGATTTTCTCTCCATTCTTTCTGGCAAAAGGCTTCCAGTTCTGTGAGATTCTTTTGAGGTCTATTACAGATTTCCAGGATGTTTAGGTCAGGGGATTGTGAGGGCCATGGCAAAACTTTCAGCTTGTACTTCCATAGGTAGTGCATTGTGGATTTTGAGGTGTGTTTAGGATCCTTATCATGTTGTAGAAGCCATCCTCTTTACATCCTCAGCTTTCCTACATACAGTGTAATGTTTGCTTGCAGAATTTGCTGTAATTGACTCCATTCTTCCCTCTACCAGTGAAATGTTCCCTGTGCCACTGGCTGCAAGATCAGCCCAAAGCATGATTTATCCACCCCTGTGCTTAACAGTTGGAGAGGTGTTCTTTTCATGAAATTCTGCACCTTTTTTCTCCAAACATACCTTTGCTCTTTGCAGCCAAAAGTTCTATTTTGACTTCACCAGTCCACAGGACTCGTATCCAAAACGCATCAAGTTTGTTTAGATGTTCCTTTGCCCAATTCTGATGCTGAATTTTGTGGTGAGGACACAGGAAAGGTTTCCCTCTGATGACTCTTCCATGATGGTCATATCTGTGCAGGTATTGCTGGGAAGTAGAACAGTGCACCTCCACTCCAGAGTCTGCTAAATCATCCTGAAGGTCCTTGCAGTCAAGCAGGGGTTTCGATTTGCCTTTCCAGCAAATCAAAAAAAAAGAAGTTTTCTTGGTCTTCCTGACCTCAACTTCGAATCTCCATTGTTCCTGTTAATTTCCATTTCGGTTACCTGAAAACTCTTTGCTATCGTCTTATAGCCTTCTCCTGCTTTGTGGGCGCCAATTATTTTAATTTTCAGAATGCTAGGCAGCTGCCTAGAGGAGCCCATTGCTGCTAATTGTTGAGACGTGGTTTGAGGACTCGGAGTATTTATAAAGCTTTGACATTTGCATCACCTGGCCTTTTCTAAACGTTGACATAGCCCTAACTAGCTAATGAAGGTCTGAGACCTTGGTAAAAGTTATCTGAGAGCTCAAATCTCTTGGGGTGCCCAAACTTTTTCAGGCTACTGTGAGTACATTTCTGAATAGACAGTCGACGAATGTAACCTGTTAGGCTGCACTACAGTTGTCACCCTGGTCAGCGGAAACATGATGTGTGAAACCTGGGCAGACAGGGGGCTTTGAGACTGAGATATGAAAAGTTAGCAGGCTGGTGTTCTAGTTTCTGCCCCCCTGGGGTGATATTACTGATTTGTACCACCTTATTAATGCTTAGAAATGCATTTCTCAGAGTCAGGCCGCTGGGCTGGTTCTGCTCCCCAGGATGCTAATGAGTTCGTCTGTAGGCGTGTGAACTAACATGAAAACTGCATCTTAGCTACATCATGTTCTACTGTTATCTGGCATTTCAGAGGCAAGCACAGGCCTCGGGTGTTTGTTACTTGCCGTTCGTCTCTTTGAATCACTTTGCGTATCACTGTGCTGCTACTAATTCATGATTAGCAACTTAAAGTGCTTTGCTCATTTCACAGCTAATAGTAAGTAAACAGTCAGTTTGTGTGGAGGCTGAAATAACCAGCAGGTGGTAGAGAATATCAAAGCCAAGGTGCATTTCAAGGAACACTTTGGTAGGGGGAGAAATAAAACTTGAGCTGCGGCCATAATGGCTGGAAAGCATGAGCCCAAGGGGAATTAGTGGCTGTAAATTAGAGAATTACAATTGCTTGCTGCTCGTGTCCCCCGTTAATATGTTTTTGAATCTCTCAGCTGTGTGAGCTGTGGTCGCACTGTGCTCTCTGGGGTTAGCATGGGTACAGCTGGAAGGGACACTAGCTCCCCCTCATTCATAGTTAATGTGCCATGATAGAGCCATCAGGATTTTGTGCTGATCTGGAGTTTGCCCCTGCATGTGTGCTCTGAGACCTTGGTACGTGGTCTTGTCCTTGTGGCTACACATGCACACAATGTACACACACAGTGTACACACAGTCACACAGTGTACACACAGTCACACACACACACACAGAAGTGAGTGTCACAGTATGACACTCACAGGCGAATGTGAAGCGTTAATGTGTCTCATTTAAAAGCTGAAGCACCTGGTGAATAATTTAGAAGTTCTATCTAATGCATGTGTACGATTCGGAGTCACACTGTAACGCTGTGTCATGTTTTATAATAGATTTCCCGTAATGCCTTTTTCATTAGAGGCTGCCTGCTGTTTCACAGCCGTGCCACCACTTTTCCATACGGCCGCTTGAAATCTTGCGTAAACCACAAAAGGGAGCTCCCTCTATGGACCACCCACTGTTTGTTTCATACAGCCGCCAGAGCCTTTGGGACCGCATCTACCACATCCTGGTCAGAGGAAATCCACTTCACACATTTCCTATATTTCTTCCTTTATTTACTTTTGCTTTCAACGCCTATATCTGGCTGTGATAGACACTTGGTGCTGAACCTCCCCGACACACACACACACACACACACACGCCCACACCATCTATCTGTTTTTGTCTCTTTCTTTTCATCCCTGCCTGTACAGCTACTACACCGGGGCTTTTTGGCAGCTCCTCCGTAGCTAGGTGTGTAAAGCTCTCTGCCTGAGGCACTTCAATGGGAATCTGGGTGCGGGGAGGAGATGGTGGGTGAAAAGGGGAGACGGTAGCTTAGCTGTGACTCACTCATGTACTATTCTACTATTGATTAGCCTCATGCTACTCACACACTGGCTGCTGATCAGCTGCTTTAGAATATAGGCAGAAGTGCTGCAAATAAAGGAGGAGTTTTATTTTAGGCTGGAATATCATCCGCCTATAGTTTTTAACTTTGAATTAATTTAAGATGTCTTCCTTTAGCAGCCACGGAGTGCCTGTTTGTGTGTGTAGAGGGCTGTAGGTGTGTGTTTTCTGCATGAGTGCATGTCGAACAGAGCCTGTGCATTCTCTGTGGTCCATTCTGGCTCTGTACATAGTGGCCCAGCGCCCTCAAATAATCACACCTAAGGGTCTTCGTAAAGAAATTAGTTATTTGCTCATAGGAAATGAATTTTTCAACCCCATTGGCCATAGGAACTCTGAGGTGGGGAGGGTGGGGATACAAAACAGCATCTTTCTCCCTCTCTTTCCATCAGATGGAGACAGACACACACATGAGCGCACTTTTCTCTAATTAAATGTCAAAAGACAGGATATGAAAATCAATGCAGCATTATGTGCAAAGAGAATGCAAGGCGGCTAATTCAGAAGCCGAGAGGCTGATTATTTGACAAGCCCACTGCTAATGAAATCGACTCTCAGAGCAGGAGTTACCAAGCCCTCCCCCAGGCAGAGAAACAGCAGTAATACGGGATGGGGCTGATAACACTAAAGGAGCTCACAGCTTGATAAAGGTTATGAATATGATATTAGCATCTGATAATACACTTTCCGCTTTTTTCACTTCACACGTACTGTACCTTCTCTCTGTCTCTGTCTCTCTGCGGAGTTCTTCCTGTCCTGCTGAGGACTCTGGGACAGCTGCTAAAGTAATGCCGACAGTAACTGCCTGGGAGGATAGGTGTCACAGGCAGCTCGAGGGGGAGGACGTGAATAACACTCTCTCTGATTCCTCCATGTTTCGCTCTCTCCTTTTGCCACTATCTCTCTCTCTGTAGGTGTCTCTCTTGTGGCTCTAACACTAGCACTCTTTCCCTTTTGCACATATTCATTTGCTTTTTCTCTGTCCATCACTGCTTTCATCCCTGTGTCTCTCTCTAGCAAGTATCCCCCTAAGACTAACACATGCTATGTGACTGACTACTGGCCCTTGACTGAGGATTGAGGCCCCTCTACCAAAAACCACACTCTCAGCTCCCAGCACAGAGGTTGATCATGGGAAACTGACTGACACACACACACTGAAAATCACACACACATTTACACCTTTACATACTGTATGTCGGAGTCTGTCCACACGGTTACATTTATATTTACACTACAGATTAAAAAAAAATAAATTCTGTTTTTTGCGCCAGTAAAGGAGTCAAATCTAGCAAAAGTGTATGTCTCTGTGTTGGTAAAGATAGTGCAGGTAACTTTCTAGGGGGCCTACCTGTGCTTCGGGCTGCTCAAATGTAAAACACAACGTCTGGGATGATTAAGTGTCTTGGGCAGCCAACAGCCACAACAGCATTTCAGCTTAACCAGCCTCTGTGTGGTAGGGAGACATTTACCAGTTGTATGCACCACATCACCTGCGGTGTAACCACGTTTGTGTGTAATAACTGATTTGATAACAATAAATGAGCTGTGGAAATGGTGGAAATGTTGTAGAACAAAATGTGAAATACAGTAACATTAGTTCCAACACATATACAGTAAAATGAGTCTTACGTGGATAAATCCTTTGCTCTGCATGCCTGCTGTGGAGGTGCCACAGTCTCTTAACCTGGCTGTGATGTTGTTTGTCTTAATCTTTCTTGCTACTTTTGTCCACACAAACAGATGAATGGAATACAGGTGAAATCGATCATTGTGCATTGCGCAACCGCATGAGTACTCATATTTGATAAATAGCCATTTTGTTTGTTCTTTCACACACTTGGAACTTGTTTTATTCATGCTCTGATAAATTAGGCTTCAGAACACATAGAAATAAGTCTGTGACGCAGAATACCCCACAGACACCTCCAAATGGCAGCTCAGCCCTTCCTCCACCTGCACACATTCAGACGTGATACCGGACAGACGACAGTCAGAGAGCTGCTGCTGCCACGTCAGTCTTTTGGCATCGCCATCTCTTTCTCCCACAAGCCCAGCGTCCAGATGATTGTGCCAATCTGTCCCCTAATGCCTGTTCCATTCCATTTTTGGCAAAAAAAACAGCCAATCTGAAATCACTGAACAAATACGAACATTGTAAGAGAAAAGCGTCCAAGTAACATTACATTAAAAACAATTTCTGGGAAAAAAAGATTAAAATCTCAGTTATTTTCTTTGCAACAGCTCCTGCTGTTTGGTCTTAATCTTAGTGTTGCCAACAAGATCTGAAAGCACATATGAGCTCTCTCTATCAACCACAAGGCCATCGTTGTATTCATCTGCGTCTCACTAAGCCATTGGCGAGCTCTCAAAAAAGAACTAAAAAGAGGCTTTTTGAAATGAAGAAGAGGGTGATGAGGTGCCAGAGGAAAGAGCAGTAGCAGTAGTATTTTGATATAAACGCACTGATGTCAAGAGACTTTGAAAAAAAATGAAATTGTGGAAATGGATTTTCATCGCAGTTCCTTTAATTCAGCTTGTCAGGTGACAATTAAAATGTGACAGCGTGTGAGATGGATTAAGTGAGATGATCTGGGCAGTAATGACACAGTCACAACAGCAAAGATATGTGGAGGAAGGACTTTTTTTTGTTCTCCCTGCCCCAATTCTGTGTTCAAAAAATACACAGACTCCGCCAAGCCAAGCTAATAAATTAGCACTAGCTCCATCTTTGTATTCTAACTCTCGTTCTGTATTTACACACAGATCACATACACTGGCACACCGAATATACCTGTGTGCATGCAGCAGGAAAAAAAACGTCTATGAGAGTACCAATGTACATGTAAAAAGGTTTTACTTATGTTTGAAGAAAAAAAATGAATTACCTATATGCTTATTAAACAAAAGTATAGCCCTGATTATCCAGTATGTTATATCTCACTTATGCGGAAGCCAAAGATCTTTATGCGCACATCTGAGAAAAACAGATCATGAGCTGAGAGATTTGGGAAACGTATTTTTACCTTCTATGATGATTTAAGAATGTCAACATCCCATGAAATGGCTCGAATAAACCCTGAAATATCCTGGTGTACAGGTGATCAAAAATTTGGATTGTTGTTCACTTTTGATGTATTTAAGACGAATTAACTTTGTCTAGGAAAATAAGCCAAGATGGATTTTTGAACTTTTTGTAGTAATGTTTACACAGCACTCTGGACCGGCCAGGGCTGGTCGCACCAGCTATCCGTAAGTTCAACCTTAACCTTTATCTAATGTAAATGTTCCCAGGTTTTAAAACAGGTTGCATCACACAAACAAACTTTTATGTAAGGATTAGTTGTTACTAAACATTCACACCCAGTAACTGCCAGGTATAACTGTTGCCTAGCTACCAAACAAACTGACAAAGCGAATGTTAGCTTGCTATTATATGACCTGTTTAAAGAGTGAAAGACGTACTATGTAATACGGTCGATTTATCTGACCTGAAAATTGATAAATGCTGCTTAATAATGATGTAAATCTTGAAGACTTTAAATGACATTTCACAGAAATCACACAACATACCTCAAGATACGAATGCCAATAATGTTTGACCAAATGATTACATAATGTCAGTTAGGTTAGCATAATTGGATGTTTCCCTCTCATTCGAAACTATAAACTCAGTAAATATATATATAAAGTCATACATTTACAAAAGAAATATCTGTTAAAGTTATGCTAGCTTGTAAAGTTACAGTAACTTCCTGTTGCCATAGTTGATCTCTCTTGATAAGACAGCGTTACAGATGTTTCTTTGCAACAGATTGACACATTACTAGAGTCTTCACAAGCTAAGGCACATCTTAAGTTGTAATGGTGCAACCCGGGTTTAGTAAATCACTTATTTGATTTAGGTAGCTAGTAGTTACTAAGAACTTAGGAAGGAAATTTATTCATTCATTGTACATTTTGCAAAAAAAAAGCCAGGTGATTCTATAGTAAAGTAGTAACAAAGAGCTGTTATCACCTGCTGTACTAATTAATAAACTCAAGAAGTTGTACTATAGTTCTAACATTCTTATATGCAAATGATACATAATATATCCTTTTCAAACCCCCAAATCTGATGAAACATATTTGTAAGAAGAAAATACAGTCACTATGTGGTTTACTGTAATAAGCTAATGAAAAAAGTGCAGTAGTCTGCTTTTAAAAAAACTTACAAACAGCAAACAAGATTACAAAAAGTCAATAATTACAAACAGCTAATTGTGCTCACAGAATTCACCAGTGGGAAACTAATGAACAGATAATCACATGCACACACAGAGTCCTGTCTCCCCCACAAAACACACACACACACACACACACACACACACACACACACACACACACACACACACACACACTCTCTCTTTCACACACACACACACACACACACACACACACACACACACACACACACACACACACACACACATATGCACACACAATCCTTTCTGTGCCCTGTTCTGAGCCTATTCAGAGGGAACAGTGATGATTCAGCCCCCCAATCAGAAGGCTGCCCCAGATACCCAGCAGATCTGAAGGACATTCATTTGAGTAAAATCGGGGCAACATTTAGAGGACTGAAATGAAACCAGAAGACACTCTGTCGCTGTTTCTAAAATGTACAGTAAAGCTGATGATGTCATTCTTTCAGTGTCCGACCATACATTGCATGTGTTCAGCGATGATCACTCATCTAATTTCATGCATACAACAAAACTGCCATCCAGAAACAATAACATCAGAGCCCCGTAGGCTGTTTTTTTTAATCAATAATGCAGCATGATGTGTCTACCAAACAACCCTTAAAGCATGAAGAAGTATTTGTAATGTGTGTTTGAGAAACTACTGTGTGTGACAAACCACATAAATTTTGATTTAATCTTTTTTTTTTTGCATTTCTCTGACTGATTGGATGTCTGCTCAGAAATATTTACAGTGTAAGTCTGTTTCTTATTTGATGATAAGTTGGTGTGAGAGAGATTAATAGCTTCTACAAACTTTGGCTTTCACAGCCGAGGCCTATAACTCCTCTCTATGGATGCTAGATGGCTTAGCCCTTGACACATAATAGACAGTACTCACAGAGAATATATCACCTGGCAGGTGGCTGCCAAACTTTTCCTAGATTTTTTTGGTTTACAGCATTAAAGATAACCTCTGTGCACTTGAAAGACTTAGCTTTCTTTACTCATTATTATAAACCTCTCTCAAACAAGGAGAACAGCCTGGAGCTTTTCCGTTGCTTGCATCACTGTTCAGCTTGTCGATTGATTCATTGATTTTTTATTTCTTTCTCCAAACTCAGAACTGTTAGCGACTGGGGAAAATTGCTTGTGAGGATTTATGGTCTCATTTAGATGAATGTGTTAGAGAGTCGATTTACATTTTAAATGGAAACATTACCTTTCTTTTCTCGGGATCAACCAACTGTTTATGCGTCACTATAAACACAGACACAGTAAAGACGTCACCTACTGCAAATTTTATGGAGCCGCACACCCACTCGCTCCTGCCAGTCCACCTCTCCGCCTCAACATCGATTTGGCCTGGTTTTCTAGGTGTCTGACTAAGTTTTAAAATAAACTGAAATAAAATTTGAATCGAGTTGATACTCCAGAAGTAATGCAGTTACACTTCAGGCTGCAAGTTTCCTTGGTCACGTCTTCTAAACATTTAAACTCATTGAGGTTCAAAATGCATTCTTGACCTTGAGAACAGCAGACAGAACAATCTCACTTCAAGGTCCATTTAGTAGGTGTTCTGGAGCTTCACATTTCACATGACTTTCACCAGCAGATTAAGTTCACTCAGTTGTCATGGAATGGTATATCTTTTACTTTTAAAGAGGCAGAAGGAGCAGCATGAGAGTAAAAGTTATCTCCATAGTCGAGAGATGGAAGGAAACAAGAGAAAGAGAGAAGGATTCAACAATGGTCCCTGCCCGGACTCAAACCAAGGACGCTGGGGTCCATGGCATCTTAACTCCTAAGCCATGGGGATGCCCCTTATGAGCACTTTAAGGACTTTTTGTCCATTGGAAAAAACATACTGCAGCAAATTAGTTGATTTGCAGCCTTTAATATTGCAAATGGACCAATGTTTTGACACTACTGTATCTTCATCAATTGTAAAACTGTACAAATATCATTTGTTGGTTGCAAAGGTTTTCAAAAATCTGTTGGATAATGGATCCAAGGATGGAAGCTGCCATACTGCGGAAAAGCTTGTTTTATGTCGACTTCTCATCCTTGTTTGCTTGAAGAGTAATTTAACATAAAAAAGGCTGCAAACAATGTTTTGCTGCCCTCTCTGGTTGAAAGCTTCGAGCCTGTTATACCCCCGAGTTGGGTATGGTCAGAAGTGTGCACTGTTGCACCTGTAACCACATGCAGTGTTACATGTGATGTCACATGGTCTTGCAGTACTGCATCACTATGTCACTGCGGCAGGGTGAGAAGTTGAACCGACTGCAGGGGGTGTTAAGTTACTCTTCAAGAGCTGAGGTTCAACATTTTTGATGAAGGTCGTGTGATATGAGCTAAAGTTCCGCAACGGCTACTAACAAACCTTAAAAAATATTATTTTTAAGTGCTACTTCGTATAGTGGAGCTCATACAGTCAAATAAGCAATGAAATGTCCAATATAGACATCCCACTGCCTGCCTGTACCAGTAGAAATGCTGTGTGCTTCAAGGGGCCCCAACACCACTTTGCAATATAGTCTTTTTACAGTATGACTATAAAATTGTTTACTCTTGTAGGAGAAAGACAAAAGCACACAAGACTGAGAGAGTGTGCTTGAAAATTGTGTGCGTCAGTAAACTGTATAATAGTAAATGTGGGAGTGTTTGTGTGTTTGTGTGTTTGTGTGTGTGTGTGCAAGCGAGCAGAGCCACACAGTGATTTATCATCAGTGGAAAGGTTGAGAGGTGGGAGGATGCCCAGTGAACCAGAGGTGTGTTTTGATGGCAGGAGTGAAGTGTGGCACTCCATCGATGAAGTGGTCAAAGCGCATGTGTGTGTGTGTGTGTGTGTAGTTTGGGCTCTAAAAGGCATGTTTTATAGATGCACACATACAGGACAGTATATGTTGGACACCAGCACTCCCACAGGCACAGCACGCATCAGTGGTGTTTCCATGGATCTATGTGAGAGGACCAGAGTCCCTCCACAGGAATCCAATCATGTGCTTCTAGTGGCCACTGGCAGTTCACTACAGTCAGATTTTGGACTCTGTGGATAAAAATGTCTACTAATGATCGGTGGTCAACAAATGTTCATAAAATGCTCAAGTTTTCACATTGGTGGACAGCGTTGATACACAGCTCAGGTGAACACTGAGCTTGGAAATGTGTGTCTGTGTGCAGCAGTTTATAGTATCTGCCTGAAAAGAGATTCAAAGGTCAGCTTGGCTCACACACACACACACACACACACACACACACACACACACACACACACACACACACACAGTTTTAAGACATGACAATAATATAGTTTGTTATAGGCCAATTTAGCCCCACTAATCTTAATCAATCCACATGACAACTCTGTGATTGTGATTCTGTGTAGATTTCTCAGATGTGAATTGTTCAAACCAAGAACTGTAACCCTTCATATTTGTTTCATCGTATTTGTTGACAATACGGAAATGCCTCTAGTAGCCTGCGAACACGGCCAGCCTTTCCACAATCACAACAAGACTACGCCACGTCTCACAACAACACCGGGTAAAATCCCCGAGCCGCCACCACACAGCTCCATGGAAGCCAGCGGTGTTTTGCCCACATGCCGCTGCAGTGCCCCCGTGCTCCGTTTAATTGGGCGATAAAATACCAGTCCGTGAGGGGTGAAAAGACTGGTCCTTGAAAAATCCCCCAAAAAGCCAAACAAAAAAAACAAAAACCAAAAAAAACACCACGGAAACAACCCTCTAATTGCCCAGACACAGAAACTTACCCGCTGTGACTCGAGAGACGCTGAGACAGCTGAGGACGAGCAGGGAAAATCGCTCCATCTTTCTAACGCTCGGACGACGTGCGGTCCCATTTACTCTGGCCGTGGGTGCCGTGTTGCGCTGCTCGGCATTCACGTCAGCTCATGCGTACAGTCTCGACTGGAAAGGGGGGACAGCGACGGTCTGTCGGCACCTCGGACAGCGCGTGAGCGACGCCTCCGCTCATTCAACAGCCTCGACTGTCCCCGAGCGACCAGCGACCGGCCGGTGAGCTTTGTGACTGACTGGTCTCGGCGCGGTTGACGTGCGTCGTCGGTCCTCCAACTGTGCTCCAAAACCCTCCCCCGATCTGCTGCCCCTGCTGCTGCTGCTTCTGCTGCTGCTGCTGCTGGTGGCGGCAGCGGTGGTGGTGGTGCTGATGCTGCTGCTGGTGGTGGTGGTGGTGATGCTGGTGGTGGTGCTCAGCACCACTCGGCTGCTGCAGACAGAGTGAAACGTGCTGGCTTTGTATATGAGCGCCCGGTCTGTCCCTGCCTGCCACGCTGACTCCCGAAGGCTTTACAGTGAGAGAGAGGGAGCCTACAAGAGCGTCAAGACCACCTGGCTAAATCACTTGTAAAATATAAGTCATTAAATATCGAACCATTCCTATAGTTAAATAGTTATGGCCCACGTTTAGACAAGTAGCAGCCTTTTCCCAATGTGTCCTTTCCTCTACCCTCTCCATCCCACATCTTTCCCATTGCAAACGCACAGGCCAGCCATCAGCAGCACCAGCTGTAGTCCTTCAGGACTTCTCCCAGGCCCCCAGAAGCACAACAGCCAGGGATGAGCACTTCTCATCAAGTGCAAAAGCCCTCTCCTTTTTTCCCCTCTCAGCCCCCTGCCTCACTTGCCCACTTGGTGAACCGGTACTCTGAATTATTGCCGCCCACTGAGCGATTAAATATGCATACACCTGCCCACGCAAACAGTCGCCTGTGCAAAGACAAAGTCTCTATGGCGTTGCTTTGAACTTGCTTCTTTCCACTTCAAAAACAAACACGTGCCTCTTGCCTTCGCCACTGAGTTGACCCTCCTGCTCACACACATTGTTTCCCAGAAACACCGAGAGCGCACGATGAAGCTTTAGAGAAGTGGACAGAGTCTGCATACAATACCTGATGGTTTCCCTGCAGCGCGATCTGAACGTGAAGCTTTCCGGGAAGTGTGTGTGTGTGTGTGTGTGTGTGTGTGTGTGGGAGTGTCGGTCCCGACTCAGTTGACCGGCGCTGTCCCTTAGCTGTGTCCCCGAGAAATCTTTTCCTCAGCCCGCTGTGCACCTCGATTCATAGCCTGCTGCCTCTGACGTGCTTCAGAGGAATACAGTTGGTGGTGTTGGTGGAGGGGTTATTGTGCTGTTTATTTGCATACTTCACTCTCCTGGAGGCTACTGCTCTCTCCCTCCATCTCTGTGTGTGGAAGTGTGTGTGTGTGTGTGTGTGTGTGTGAGAGAGGGAGAGTAGGAGAGTTTGTAGGGGCACGGAAAAGGCATATACAATAATCAATCACTGAGCAGCATTGGTGGAGGATTCGCATCCTTTACTTGAGTTAAAGTAACAATACCACACAGTGATAATACTCCTTTACAGTTAAAAGTCCTGAATTAAAATGTTACTTAAGAAAAAATATTAGCAGTATTATTAGCAAAATGTATTTGATGTATCAAAAGTAAAAGTACTTAATCCAGGAAAGCGGCCCTTGTTAGTGTTTCACTGTTAATTATAATAATTCTCTGTTCAGCATTTTATTGTTGTAACTGGCCAAGGTCGAGCTAATTTTACCACTGCATCACATTTTACATACTTATAATATGTATTGTGTGTAAAATTGTTGTAAAGTAAATAGTAACTACAGCTGTTGAACAAATGTTGTGAAGTAAAAAGTACATACTTCAGGTAGAAAGGGGCAGGGAATGGAAACAGGCTGTTCAAGTAAAGTACAAGTACCTCTTTTTTTTTAGTGTAGCAAAATTTTGCCCTTCACTGAGGCTTGCAGTGTTATAACCAGACTAAAATATAATTTCAGGGAGATTTGGAAACAAATGTAATATTTTTTCAACATATTGTACACAGAGCACATTCTCCAGATCCATTTTTGAACATGTCCTCTTCTGTGTTCCCTCTGACCTGTGGTGTTCCCCAAGGCTCCATCCTTGGCCCCCTCTTGTTCTGTGTATGCATAATGCCACATATTGTACGTAAACACAATATTCAGTGCCATTGTAATGCGGATAACATGCAAATGTATGTCCCATTAAAAAACAGTAAAAAAGGCAACTTTTATCAGTTATCATCTTGTCTCTCAGACATAAAGTGGTGGATGTCCCACAACTTTTTTCAGTGAAATGAAATAAAATCTGGAATCATTCAGTTATCAGAAGTTTATCCCAATGTAAAACCTGCAGCCAGAAACCTGGGTGTTGTTTGAAAAACAAGTTACAACGGTTGTTTGATGTGTTTTTTATCAACTGCAGAGCATCTAAAAAATCAGTTCTTTTCTCTACTGGCCTGATCTTGAGAACTTCATATATACTTTTAAGTCATCTTGGCTAGATTATTATAATTCATTGTATTCAGAGTTAAGACAAAAAAACTTTCTCACACCTTTGGCTAGCATAAAATGCAGCTGCCTGGCTTTTAACAAATACTGGAGTTTTGGAATCAATTGTAAGATTTTTACTGATTACCTCCACGGTTTAGCTCCCAGTTATATTGCTGATTTGCTGCATCCCTATGAGCCAAAGTGCAGCCTCAGATCCTCAGGCGGGATAAACTGGAGTAAAAGGTTTTTGGTGTCAGGGCCCCTGAGCTCTGGAACCCCCTGTCTTAAGATCTGAGGGTTGCAGAATCTGGAACATCTTTTAAATCACTTCTCAAAACCTATCTTTTTAAAAAAGCTCATTATTATTATTATCATTAATAGCACACTGTCTTACCTGTTTTATTTATATTACTGGTATTTTATTCCATTTTATTTTTGTATTATTTTTAATTGTCTGATTTTATTTGCCTCATTACAGTCCAGAAATGTTTTAATGCTGGTTTAACCATTTAAAGCACTTTGTAACTTTGTTTTGAAAAGTCCTTGAAAAGTATGAATAAGTTTATCATTAGATAATAATAAACTTTGTTTATACGTGTTTTAAAAAAAATAATAATCCTTTGGAAGTCTGACAAATCTGTACACTGTACACAGCTTCCAGAGACTGTCAAGTAAGCATAGCAAGCAATATATAAAGACACAAACACACTTATCTTTCAGGCTTTTGTGATTTGCATCATTGACAGTTTGTCTACTATTGGAGTGGACCAACAGCGCAGAGCTGGATAACACTCTCTGGATAATAATCCTCTATAGAGAATATCGGACAGAGAGAAAAATATATTGAAAAGACCATGTTGAGTGTACTACATCAGAAATATTCCATAAAATGTAGTACATGAATAACATAAACCATCCAAAAATGTAACAAGGCAACAAATACCGTCAAATTAAAATCTGTAAAGAAAGAGTAAGATCTATTAATAAATTTAAGAAATGTTGTTTAGGTTAGGTTGGGTCAAAATTAAGGTTAGGGAAGGATCATTGTCACGGTTAAAAAAAAAAAATCAACGCCTGAAGGCTTTTCTCACAGAAATTTAAATATATGTCCTTTATGGGGCATTTGCTGAAACAGTTTCTTGGGAGAAGACTCTCACATTATCCTGTATTGATACTCTTGTAAAGTGATAAGCTTACAATATAACAATAAAAAATAATGCTGTGCAAATTTCAGAGTGGTAATGATCAACCAAAAATGTTCTGAATGACAACTTTTGTTCATTTGTTGTCCCAAAAAGTATCCAGTCTTTGCACTTGTGGCATGATGGAAAACATTGTGGTCATGGTAAGTAAGTTTGGTTGGGAGAGGAAAATGCTGACTTGAAACACAGGATTGGATGTGAGTGTTCAGTACAGAAGAGGTGAAAACCATTATCACCACCTTTTACAAGTGGAGGCCCAGTGGATTTTTCACCTGGGCATAGTTTCTCCTTGTGGGTGGAATTATCATTTTGAACTTTTATTGATTAAATGGCTTCCTCCAGTGTCTTCCTACAAAAGTACGTCCATTTACAACCAAAGAGCGTTGGCCTAACAGTTTTAGGGGAAACATCATGCCAGCGAGTTTTCAAAATAATGATTAAAGAATTATACTATTCTTGGAAAAAGTTAGAGAAAGATCAAGGCCCTTTTCTTTAAATATAGTGAAAGAAAATGTTGACTGGAAGCACGGGATGGGACATAGAGTCCCGTTTGTAGTGTTCATCTTGTTTTTTTAACAACCGTCCACACTAACCATCTGTACAACATTTTGCTGCAGTGTAATAACGTCCCACTACTTCCTGTTGTATGTACTAATTCACAGAGCTAAATTCAACTCAGTGATAGATTGCTGCCACTGTGACCCAGTAGAGAACTGCGGAACTGCAACAAAAAAAATCTCCTGCAGCCGAAAGAACATTGTTCTCAAAGCCCTTTGTTATATATAAATGACACATCTGTAAAACTCTTGACAGCATACCTCTAACTGCCCACTAAGTCAAATAATAGCTTTTAGTTCTTTTTAGTTATACTTTTAAACCAGATAGTTTCAACATTTGTGAAATGCTCTTACATACTCTCTGCTGTGAGTCAGTAAGTGCGTGTCCATCCACCTGAGTGGAAGAACCACAGGTTCGAAAAAAAAAAAAGACAAAATATTTAAAAAAATGCTTGGCTGAATTGGAAAAGTTGGTGAAACAGACTTAGCAGATATATCACGGTGTACATGAAGCATGTAAATGAAACATCACATAAGCTTCTGCTTCCTGGAAGAAATGAAAAACGGTGGCGAAAAATAAAGGTCCACTGAGCACAAGAATACATTTGGCTCCACAGGCACTACAGTGCAGCAGGATCAATTCATTGTTGCTTTTGGTCTTTTCATGGGATTTGTTGGCAGTAACAAAAATATAGGACATCGATAGCCTTATTCTATAGACCAACTTCAGCTCAATGCAGACTCATGCTGGTATTCATCTGCTAGTGTGGTAAGTTTTTGCTCACAGATCCCCACCTGATGTGACTGAGATGTTTGCCTTCACTTTTGTAAAAACTCTTGACAACTCCAATGTAATTGTTGTCTTGTTTATAGCTTTTCTGATTGTCGTACTGCTCATGTGTCTTGCCCCATCTGACCATCTTGTTTTCAGCAACGTCACCGTGTTCACAGATCTCCGCCGTTAACTTGGTGAGTAAAATGTTATCATGACTGTCAGAAGTGATTGGTGAAAGCTCACGATGCCATCCTGATCCTTTAAAACCGTTTTTTTAACATGTATTGGCTGTGAGAACAGATGACAATATACTTAAGTCTGTAGCTGATCTCTTGTGTCTTCATGATCCCATTCTGTAAAACTGAAGTTCCTTAATGGAGTTAAGCAATTATGTGTTTGAAGACAGCTTCCAAAAGCGATTCTACAGAACCCCTAAAAGGTTTAAGGAGACTTTAAAGTAAAACCCAGCTGAAGGCCTCTGTGAGCTGCACTGTCAGTGTCAAATGGCTGTTTGTTTTGTGCCCCTCCCAGGACTAGGTATTTTCTTCACTTGCTGTTCTGACCGTGTGTGAACATGAAAATCAACAGGTGTGTAGGGCATCAGCCAGGAGTAATAAAATGTGGCGAAGATCTGGCTGATATTCAGGCTGAGGAAAGACAAGGAACCAGAATCAAACATCTGTGGGGAGTCCTTTTTGTTTCGGAGATGTTTTAAAGGAACTGAGAGGGAGTTTTATCTGAGATCTTTGAGACGGAAAATGGAACCAAAATGCAGGACCTGACTAAGTTTAAGCTGCAACATATTGGCACTGAATGCTCTTTCTAATAGAGATGAACTGTGTGACATTTCCAGATTACATTCCCATCGTAGAGTTCTGTGAGAGTCAGTGAGCCCTGAGCCATACATCCTGGTGCAATGACTACCATCTTTCCTCTGGTGGTACTTATGTACATGCCGGACACTGGTGCTGGGACGAATCACCAAGTCACACATGCTCTGCAAAGAGAACAGTAACATAAACGTGCGTCTGTATTAAACGTAACACTGAGCAACGCATTGCTGACATTAGTAAGAGAAAGTATCCAGTGACACGATGTGGAGGGAATAGATGGCATCAGCTGGATGTCAACTGATGCATGAAGATCATCCGGCAACATCTTAGCTTTGCAAATGCAAAGTTACAAACACACACGCACCCACACACACACACACACACACACACACACACACACACACACACACACACCTACACATCTACACATAGGGACTCTAAACCTCATCCTTTCCAGACACTCATGGTGAAATGTATTTTTATGATTCTTGTTCTAATTTCTGTTTATTTCAGCAATACTGTAAGTCAGTAGATGCAGTTCTGGTGTCAATACACAACAATGAAGAATACAACAAAGTGCTGTATTTGATGTTCAGGGCAAGTGTGTATAGAGTGGCATTTTGGATTGGGGGCAAGAGGGGTTGAGTGAGTACTGAATGCCTCAATTCAATCAGAAAGCAGCAGAACAATGGTAACTGTTTCTTATTCCCACTTGATTGACTTTGTCTTTTTAGAGCGGGTTTCATTGGGTCGATAAAAGCGGACGCTTGACAGTCAGCAGGTGGGGCAGAGGCATCTGGCTTCTGTTACCTGGTTATTCAGGGAGCATCGTAGAAGTAAGTGATAAAGAAATGGGGCAGGAGGAGAGCCTGTAACTCTACGTGATGACTCTGTCCTTATATAAAATTTGTTTTAGGCAGCCTCCTCTGTGAACTAACAAGGTTATTCTGTCAGAATGCTGGCATCGTGTTTATTAAACCACTGGATGATGTGGAATGAATCATTGTTTTAGTTTATATAGCTCAGAATAACAAAGCTGATGTTTTCTGCTGTGTTCTACAGTTTAGGAACGAGAGCAAATATTAACAATGAGTATTACACATTAGCAAAAAACAAACAAACAAACAAACAAAAACAAAAAAAAAAAAACCCAAAGCATATGCATGCACTCCATTTCTTACTTTCCAGATTTCAACTACTTTCTTCATCCATCTCTGCCAACTGTAAACTCAGTTTTAAATTTACTGCAATAAATGTTCAGCATCAGCAAATGCATTCATGGTTCTTGTTTTATTTCTGTGTAATATGATCGTTGTAGTAGTTTGTAGCTACTCAAAATTAATCTGTCCATCTGTACTATGTCATGGCAACAATACAAAATATAAAGCGGTAAAATACGACATAGTGCAGGCTGAAACTACTACACATTTTACAATTTTACTACTACAGATTTTCTGTGGATATACAGTAGATTCACATTTTTTGCATAATACAGTTTTCTGGCTTTTCATTCATAAATTTACATTCATGAATATGGTCCTTGACAAACTGCTAAATTAAAAGAAAATAAAAGAGCCTTAGGTGTTAGGGTGTTAATCTGCCCGTGTGCAAACCAATTCTGGATACAAACTTTGAATACACTTCTCCTGTGCCTAAACCGATATGATTTCCTGGCTGGTAATCATGGAAAATGTGCTGTAGAATAGAGGAGCACATACAGCTATGGCAAATTTACTTGTTTCATTTTTAAGGCCAGCCAGCACAAAGACAGCCCACTGTACTGTCAACAGACTCCAAACTGTGGGGAACTCTCAGAGATAACTCAAAGTCCTGGGCCAACAGAATGTTAACGGTCTTTAAATTCAGCACTCAGCAAATACATAAAGGACTCAGCCCAAGCGAGTAATTTGCTTCTGGAAATTGGCCATACTGATACCTTACAGTCTTCTACATTAAAGGTCGATCAAGCAGAAAATCAACAATAAATCTGATGTCTTTATGGACATTCTAGTTTACCTATGCTCCTGTGAGCTTCAATCTGGTGGAGGGAGACATTTATCTCAGAGTGTGTGTGTGTAAGTGTGTGTGAGAGTGTTTGTGTTTGGTCAGGGAAAAGGATTCGTATGGTCCCTGTAATCATTTTTCAAAAAGGGGAGCAGGGGGCCATGAAGTGGAACATTAGTCTAAAGTTGTAGAGGTTACGCTCAGCTTATCAGGCTCTTTTAAGTGTCCCTTCTACTAACACTGACTTTAGCAATCTTTGACAGTGCAGCAGCTCACTGCTACCTCCCTGCCAATGACAGAAAGGCCTGGGTCACACTTGACAGGTTAGTCATACTTTGAGATACACTGAAAGCAAGACTAAAGGGTGAAAAGTGATTTGGTGACACACTCATTGTAATTAGATGTTTCAACCAAGCAGCACACAAACAGGATGATCTCAAAAATTGTTGAAATTTCAGTGCCAGTGCCTCTTTCGCTACTCTATAGTGTTAGCACATGTCACACACCTTTGGTCCAAGCAATGGCGAATGTATGAAACACCTGGTGCTTCATAGTTTTCTATTCTTCTGAGTCCTCTGTGGCCAGGGCTGTAGCATTTACAAATTTTGAGGTCAGAAGTCCACGGCCCACCGACGTATCCTTTAAAGCCTAGTCACAGAGTTTAAAACTGTGAAATTTTGAAGCCAAATGATTTAATTTTCTTGGAACTGAAGTGATTAGTCAATTAGTTTGTGGGGGCTAACTAAATCCATGTAATTCTTTTGCGTCAACTTCAACATTGGTGAACTTTGGCCCGCAGATTTGCTCCATTAACCAATAGCATTACAGAGCTGACCTTTGAGGGAACAGAGAACCTCTGAGTCCAAAATGGCTAGTGGCTTATTAGTTGCACCTTCAACAAAAGAGACATGGTTTACAGACAGTTATGACAAAGAAGTCTATGGTACAAATACATCCTTTGAATAAACTGTGTGATCTTATTGTCCCGTTAGCAATAGAGCCGATGAGCCTGCTAACTATTTGTTAGCAAGCATTTAGCATGCTCATTAGCTTGGAAAGCTTTTCCACTCTTCAATGAACTTCTTTATGGAATGAAATAATGTACAATCTTGTGAACAAAATGCCAGGGAGGAGTGAATGGCCAAATACAGACAAAAGAGAAAGAAGCTCAGGGAATTATTGTGACTGACTAGCACTAGCATGTCCCAGCTCAGTTTGACTGTAACATCCTTCCTAATTTCTTAGTGAGTATAAACTAGGTTCAAACTCGTGATTTATTTAATTGGGTTGCAACATTACAACTTTATAAATGTCTTGGCTGGTAAAGACATTATTAATGTGTAAATCTCTTGCTAGGAAAAATCTGTAGCATTCTCCAGTCAACAGCAATCAACTATGTATACGGCAAGTTACTGTAGCATTGCATGCTAGTTAACCCCCAAAAATTAAAGTTTTAGAGGTGCAACAGATACATCTTTTGTAAATGTAGGTATTTATTTCATTTACTTATTTTTGTAATTTCAGATACGTTGTGTTACTTTTATGAAATATATTTAAAAATCTTCATGATGTATTATCAAATAGTAAAGCCTATCGAGCTATCAAGTTTCACGTAAGATATGTTGACCTTGACCAAATGACCTTTTTCATTCTCTAAACAGGTTTGATATTAGCAAGCTTTGTCAGTTGGGTCAGGTAGCTACACAACAGTTACACCTGGCAGTTAGTGAGTGTTAATATTTATTAACAACTAATCCTTATGTAGTAGTTTGTGTGGTACAACCTGTTTTAATTTAGTTATTCATAAAACTCCACTTAGTAAATTGCTATATTAAAACTTGGCTAAGTTTGAACGTACAAACAGATGGTGCAAGTGGTTCCTGCAGGTAGTCACTACATCACAGAGAAAAGAAAGTTTCTATTCTGTGTACTATCTTGATTCTTAACATGTAGTTAGTTTTGTTTCCTGTAAATTTTAATTTGCTTGAGTTATAAACGCTGCCTTCTCCACACTATCAGGAATAAACAGGAGAGGCGGAGAAGTACTTCCTCTCTAATATATTAATCGCCTGAAAATAGAAGTCAAATTTAAACATCTCTGGTGTAAGAGGAACGGAATATGTAGCCTATAAAACAGTAAAGATACAGCACATACATTTTAAAATGTACAAAGGAAACTCTCCCCATGTTGCTAAAAACTCCCAAATTCCCAGACATAACCTCAGTGTCCTCAGTTATACAGCCCTGCTTGCAGGAAAGGAAGTGAAGCATTTTTAATTTTCTGTTTGTTTGGAATAAATCTAAGCTGCAGTTTATAGCCGACAGAGCTGAACAGATGAAGATAAAAGTGACAGTGTAAAATATTCAAACCTCATGAGCCTAAAATTCAAAGAAAAGACATCATGATAGACAAGAAATGTTTTGATTAACAACTGAGAAATGCAGTGCAGAATGCGGTGATGACAAATTTGGGGGGTGCATTGGATGTAAAATTGTATATCTTGCATTTTTCCCATCCATCATGGGCATGTTATCAGGACACCCGAAGAGGAGCTGCAGGACATGGCTTCAAATTGAAAACATCTTGGATATCTTGCTTATACTGCTGTCCCCCCAACAAAAGTGCTTAGCTGTTGTTCAAAGGTCAGCAAACAACCTCTATTAGGGTCCAAATATTCACTTTTAGTTGATATGAAATCTAAAATCCTATGTATATTGCAGGCCGGGGGCATTAGTCCATGGTTGTTTGACACAATTCAGACATTTTGTTATGCATTTAATTTGAAATTGCTGAGGCATGAAGCTCAGCCATTATCACTTTTAGTCACAAAGTAGTAACTCCATCTGACCAAGCATTGTGGCCACAGAGGTTTATAACAAAGACTCTAAAACAGCTGCTGAAGCCAACAACCTGATTTAGCATTGTTTCCTTAAACAGAATGAAACATCAACCAGCACACCCAGGCATGAATATTTTACACACACCAATATTTCCTGACGCGACATTGGAGCTTACCGGTTCTTTTCTACCTTTCAAAATGAGTTTGGATTATGAGCTCTGGCAGGTCAGTCAGAGGTGAGGACCAGGACCAAGAAGGGATTTTTCTAGAGATTGGTGTGGGGTGGAAGCAGGGATTGAGAGAGAAGGAAGCGAGGGACAGCGGTCTTTATTCCTGTTTCAGCTTGATAGGATTGGGACTCTGGCCCGGGGAGAGGAGATACAACAAATACTGAGCTGTGACGGCAGGGGAAGGTATGATTAAACCTGGGACAGAAAGAGAAGAATTATAATTCACACATGGATTAAGTTCAAAAGACTTTTCTACTTTTTGTCCCCCTGTTTAGCCTTAGTTTGAAAATTTTGATTGGCACCCACTGTTGACACGTTAGGAGGAGTGAATGCACTGGTTCTGTTCACACGTGGATCAACTGTGGCTCTTGGATGATTGAGTTCCTGGCCATAATCCCATTACAGTGCTGCAGATTCAGAGTTCATTTGTAGCTTTGTGCGAAGACACGCTCCTGCCTGAAAATGGGGAATGGGAATATCTGAACAGGCAGCAGCTCACTGAGTCAAAGCTTCTTATGGGAGAACACGGAAGATCAAGCTTTTAAAGTGACTGAAAATTAAACTAAATGAATTTTAACGTAAGCCGAAAGCACAGCCACCTCGAACGGGCAAAAAGCAAACGCCTTTAATATGTCAACATGCTCTCTCCTGTGGCAAATTACACTTGTTTGTTGGTTTAATATTTCTGAATATTTGACAAAGGGCAATTTTATTAGTGTCAGCATGTTTTGTTGAGATGTGGGACAGCAGGTCAGTTGGATTATACAAGAGCAGAACCTGGCAGTGTTAGATTGCAGTGCTGTTTATCAGGTTTTTCTTATTTTTGACTTTGTGAGGTTGTTTTGATGGATGAAAGTTATCAAAATATTTGGCTGCGTTTATCGGTTGTGAGAACAGTGACCTGTGGCCTAGTACAGTATGTAATTGTGTGTATATGTGTGATTGTTCAGTTGACCATTGGCCTAACCACCTCCCCTGAACTGAGATCCAATCATAGTTTAGCAATGGTACTTAGACATAGGAGGCCTGTAAATCTTTGGATTTTTTCAAATGCTAAAGAGGTGTACATGCGGCTGCAGTTAGAGCAATAATCTGAATCTACAGAGTTTAGAGAGTGGTGTTTTTAAAAAAAAAAACTTTTTTGTTTATCGACTTTTGTAAACCAAAAACACCGGAACAAAAATGTAAGGACTGTATAAACCACTGTTTATCATCTCTAACTAAGGAGCAGATAAGCAAGCTACATTATCATGTAGGGTTTCAGGTGATGTTAGAAAGAGCCCTGCTCAGGACCTACCTTTACAGTCCATCAACCCCAGCCAAATTAGTTACCTGAGAAAATTTTACATTTGCCGGAGTCATTGTTTATTCCTCATCCTAAAAGCCTTTCTTCCTATTGAAGTAAAATACATTGTTTGAAAATTAAAAAAAAAAAAAAATTGCTCATCCCAGTATATTTTTCTATGGTAAGCTTACAAGCAGGCTCATATTATTACAAAATTACATCTTTATTTGCACTAATGACCCTGTCCTGCATTACAGTGGTGGTTTACATGTTTTTTTGTTTTATAGTAAGAACCATGTTAAATGGAAATGGCAATGTTTAAAAGTAAGAGCTGAAGATGGAGTTGTTGATAGAATTCGATCGAACTGAAAATCTGCTGGTGACCGTAGTCATTTCAGCTTCCAAAATTGATCGTGATTGGCTATAATGAGAAGCCTGATTTTGTTTAGTTCTGTGTGAAATAGAAAGAACCCCTGTCTTAAAAATTCCTTTAAATTGATTGTGAGTTATCAATATAAACAGCTTTTTATTCAAGTGTTTCCGGAGGGATTTTTTTCAGCAGCGATGCTGTTTTGCTCATGTCCACGAGTGTGCAACGCTGGAACTGTATTTAGGTGCACTGGTGGAAGAATGGCTTAAAAAAACCCTAGAATTGTATAATTTACAGAGGGCTTCTGACCCTTAAAGAGCTCTGGTGGCCCAGATAGAAATAAAAATTTAAGCTCCTATTGTTTTTGAGAAATTAAACATTACATTTTTGAGCAACCTCAGCACCCTGTTAACGTCCATATGACCCCAAATGAGTGACTCACAGTGTTTGTGCACTTTTGTGCAAGCAAAACAGACATTTTTGTTTCATTAATTCTCATGTTATGAGTGTTATATGTCAGATAAGCTGTGATATCTTGAGAATTTTTTTGTGATTGTGTGGAAGGGTCACCTTCATTGCATACTAGCCTCAGTCAGAACATCCCCAAATATATATATATATATATAACATTAAAACGAGGGTGATGCCAGTCACTGAGAGATGGGGGCAGACCTGAGTCCTCTCTTAGAAGACCATATCCAGCTCTCTGGGGGAGATAAAAGATGTTGGATGAGGGATAAAATTACAGTCATCTGCCTCCTCCCTCCCTCTGTCTCCTGTCTCTGTCCCTACCTCTACATCCTCTGTGTTTGATTGAGTCTGAGGAATTACAGGCTTGTTAATAACATTCAGTCTCTCCCCTTGACCACAAGAACATCTTATCTCTCAGACTTTTGTTTGGGTTTAGTCATCTTTCAGTATTGTCTTCCATCCTTTATTTTTCTTTCATCATATTTAATTTTTGGCACTGCTCCATCTAATAATTTCCAGTCCATCTTCATTTTCTGTTATGTAATCTTTTTTAAATGGCTTTCTGATCCCATTTTGCAGTCTTTAAGTTTTTGCCTTTATGAGAAAGTGTGATTTAGAGCAGGTCTCTGGGTCAGGGCTGTTCAACCTGTTCATGGAGGCAATCATGCCATCCACCCAAATAATGACCGCCATGAATCAACCCCTGATACGAAAGCCATTGGATCCATTTCCATGGTCACTTGTGCCTTTAACTAACCCTACAAGCAGATGATAAAACTATAGTGGAGGCCATTTGTGTTGAAATGATTGTCACAGGCGCCTGCTCTCAGGTCAGCTCGAGCTGAATGATTTGATTTGGTGGAACAGTTACTGTGGAGAGAGAGCATTCCTTCCCTTGGTGTAGAAGTCAATTTAATTGGCTACATTTTGCATCACAGAGCACAATTGAATAGCTTTTTTTTTTTATGAGAAGCAGTTGCAGACCTCATTGGAATAATGCTTTCTGACTCCTACTGCAGGATTCATAAAGATACTGTTCATCAAGATTGTAATCTTTACTGTAATGAAGAGTTAATGTTTTCTGTGAAGTGAAGGAATTGACCTTCCTGTTGTGCATTAGGACAAGAAAATAGTAAACCATTCCTCTTTATGTGTTGTCTGTGGAATGGTAGATACGCTCTGAACTTTCATTGATTTTAACTGCACCATAAGCCCAGATGAGTGAAAGTATTGCCTTAACATAGAGAGATGATTTTATTCATCTTTCAGTTTTCAATTATTTTTGGTTGCTAAGCTCTTAGGAGTGTAACTTTGTAGTGTGCTCAAATAACAGTGACAGAAGTTCCCTTAAATGATCCTTACCAGAGCAGAAAAAATAGAGCAGTTTAGGTAATTCTCTGTGGGAGTGCAAACGCCGAACTCTCTGATTCATAGCCCAATAAGTACAACCTCTCACTTACTGGGCTACCCAGTTGGCCAAATGGTGTTCTGCTTATTGCTGATGATCTAACACCCCAAACAAAAACTGGCATTTGCAAATTCTTCCCGAGTGTTCATCAAAGCGGCATCGAAATCCGCCACTTCTAAAAGCTCAAAGTATGCACAGATCACCTGAGATGAAACAGCAGATTGACTGAGAGAAATCCCCTAAGCTGCTTCTGCATCTGGTTCCTGCCACTCTGACTCTTGATCTGCAATGTCATTGAAGTTCCAGCGCTCCATGAAAGCACTCAGGAAAACGACTGTGGCGGCTGAAGAAAAAAAAAGAGGCTGACGTCACCTTCCGCTGTTTGATGAATATTCATAACGCAGGATGAGTGGTGAAGGTGGTGGTTATGACGGCATTGTTGGACATGGCATGATTAATTGGATGGACAAGGCTGTCCTATAGCAAGACGGGTTATTTTATGGTTGTGTCTGTATGTGTGTGTGTGTGTGTGTGTGTGTGTGTGTGTGTGTGTGTGTGTGTGTGTGTGTGTGTGTGTGTGTGTGTGTGTATAGACAAAAAACAGGAAGACATGATGAAAGTGCACATTTGACAGGAGGTTTGTGACATGAGAGAGGTCCCTGTATCCTCCTTGGCAATGAGGGCACTGTCACATCCACTGATGTCAGTGAAACACACACCACACGCGCACACACGCACACACACACACACACACACACACACACACACAGACACACACAGAAAAAACTTTGAAGAAACAATGATGTACACAAGTAAATCAGAAGACAAGCTCTGTATTCTTACTTTCTGTGAAAGAAAATAATTGGTAAACAGACTTTTACCCACCTGCCAAAAATGCTGCATGTGTGTAAATAAACATACATTATGTTATGCAGATGGAAAATTGATTTTCATACAACTTAGGTCTTATTTTCATTGTTTGCTTTGGCAAACCTTTTTACAACTACAAAACTGTAGTCATTCACTACATTCCTGAGATCTGGAAAAAAAACCTACAGGGCAAGAAACAGGGGAAATAATTACAAAATGTAATTTGACTGTATGTTGACATGAAATTCGAACAAGCGTTCAAATGTGGGAAAAAGTTAAATATTCCATCTTTAATCATCTGAATTCTAAACGAACAGGGCTTAAGTGCAACAGGCCGTGCTTTGCAGGCCTGCGCCGTCCGACCCATTTCACGCCCTGTTGCCCTGTTAGTGAACTAAGCTAAGCTTCTCTTTGCTAAAGCAAAATTGGAGAACAAGCAAACCATGCCGAACACATAGCCATGACACCACACTGTCTGAGAAGTAATGTGTGGAGGCTTTTTTGTTGTCAACTTCATAGATGGTAAAAATGGTGAATAAGGTTAGACTGTGGAATAACTTTGTCATATGCAAATGTCTTATAGTAACGTTAACTTGTCACTGAAGTGTGGCAGCAAAGACACTGCGAATGAATAGGCTGTGTGATTGGCATTGAAATGGATTCAAATTATTTACATATTAGTTCTAATTAGTTTGAGCTTGATTTTTTGCGAAAGTTCCTTCTCTTGCCTGAGAAGCAATTAACCTGGTGAGTAAATTGTAATTATGACTGAGAGAAATGGTGGCCAAAACTATCAAAATGAGGCCCAACTTTTAATAAACCATAATTAATAAATGGGGGCTCACACAAGAGGAATAAAAACAAATTATAGCAACAGGAGAATAGAAAGGCACTCTCCATGCTGCACTGTAAGCAGTAACACTGCGCTTGAGTGGGCAGACTCACTGGCTTGAGGAACACAATTACTGACGCACCTCGGCGCTAATTTGCCTGAAACTGTGCATCGTTCTGCTGTATTCTTTAGTGCCTCTCTAAAATTATTCTTTGTCTTCCTGCTGAGCTGATGTGCTGTCTAAAAAACACAAAGCAACATTGCCCTTTGTGTGTGTGAGCATGTGTGTTTGCGTTGCTCTCTTTGCCTGATTGTTGTAAGACGCTGCAAGGATGCTGCTGCAGTTGTGTTATGCTGTGTCTGTCGGCCTTTTCACTTCATCTCATCTTCTTTTCCATCTCAGACATTAATACTCTGAGCGGTGGCATTGTTTAGCCTCCACACATAAACACACCCACTCACATGCACACACAGACAATATCCAAATGTCTTGCATTGATGTTATCCAGCTTCTTTTGTTGCCTCTGTTAGTGCTTTGTCTGTTTTACACACACACACACACACACACACACACACACACACACACACACACACACACACACACACACACACACACACACACACACACACACACACACACACACACACACACACACACACACACACACACACACACACACACCCACACAAACTTGGATGTAAAACATGGATTATGGAAATTTTCATACTCACTTCCTTGCAACTTGCCATGTGAATTTTTCATTTTAGTGATTAAAGACACTGAAAAGCAACATCCTTTGTATTACGCACATATGCAGCGCAAAATAAAAATTGACTTACACACAGAAAGGACGCTGGAAAGGCAGCCTCAAACTATCTGCTTGCCATTTCTCTCTATGTTGTGGCTGTGGCAGGTCAGTAAATTGAGTGCATCTATGCGGAGCAGGATCCCCACACATCCAACCTCACTCTGGCAGCAGCCTCCCCATCTTCCTTTTCACCTGTCACACAATGACTCTCTCAATTAAATGGACCAATAAGCACCAGTGTTTATCACCGAGGAGAGATTTCCCTCAAGGCGAGGGACTATGGATTCGCAGGGCAGAGCCAAGGGGCGGACAGACACGTGTTTGTGTTCGAATCATATATTTTTGTGTTTGTCTACAATTGTAGTCACACAGGAACAGCAAACCTGACTTACAAGCCTTAGTGACACTGATCTTTTCACGGCTGTCTAACCATGGAAAAATCCAATCATGTGTGGGCTCCCCCCTGTTTATGGAGACATGAAGAAAATAAATCAGATTTGTGCCAATGACTTGAACATCAGGACTTTGAGCCTGTGTGAAATCAACCAAACAGCTGAGCTGAGGCACACAGCTCGAATCTGAAATGAAACTCGTATCTGATGACAAGTCTTGGATGGCTTCCTCAGCACGATAGAACATGATTTGTCTCTTGATATTTCCACCTCTGTCTTTCATATTCCTTTCCTTTCCTCACTTTTTCAACGTCTCTCTGTTGCTTCCAGTTGCATATACCAGCATACACGTGTTTGTCTATCTGTGTGTATAGTAGAGAGAGAGAGAAGCATTTGGGTATTCAAGGAAGCCAGCCCCCTGGGGAGCTGCAGCAGGCAAAGCACCAATGCTCACTTCAAAGTGAGAGATGAACACTAGTCTCTACTCGAAAGGGTCTCTCCTTCCAAACACCCCCTCAGTCCAGCCTCTGATGTAATAGGTCACTTTCACACACCTACACTCTTAAACACCCTGTGGTTCATCCTTCATTGAACTTGAGTTGGTCACAATCGCACAGTAGTACCAGGAGTAGTAGTCTGAACAATTGATATGGAAGTGTTTTGGCAACAGAGTTAGATATTGGGGGAGAAAGTTTAAAACAAAATATAGCTGATAATAGTTTGACTTAGAATAGATTTTTGAAATGAAGGCCTGCAGCAGTGCTCAAAACCTGTAGAATATGGTGGAAAGATGAAAAATTGTTTCTGTTTTGTGGACCAAATGCAAGACAAGACCAAAACCAATGATAAATTGAACAAGTATTGTCTGTGTATCCAAAACCTGATATGTCTTACACTCACCGAGCACTTTATTAAGAACACCAAACTAATACTAGGTAAGATTGGCAGCTGCACATTCGTGCTGCCAATCTCCCGTTCTAGCACATCATAAAGTTGTTCTACTGGATCTACTTCTACTTCAGATCTGGTGACTGGAGAGGCCATTGAAATACACTGAACGTGTTCATGAAACCAGTTTGAGACGACTTTTGCTTTGTGTCATGGTGCATTATCATGCCGCAAGTAGCCATTAGAGGATGGTAAACTGTGGCCGTAAAGGGATACACATGGTCAGCAATATTCAGGCTATGACATTCAAATGATGATTGGTTGGTATTAAGGAGCCCAAAGAGTGGTAAGAAAACATCCACCAGCATGGACTGTTGACACAAGGCAGGTTGGGTCCTTGGATGCATGTTGTGGAAGTCAATTTCAGACTCTACCATCTGCTGCCTCAGCAGAAATCCAAATTCACCAGATGAGGCTACATTTTTCCAGTCTTCAACCGCCAGTTTTGGTGAGCCTGTGCCCACCGCAGCCTCTGTTCGGTTCTTGGTTGACGGGAGTGGAACCTGATGTGGTCCTCTGCGTTTTAGCCCCTCATCTCAATTTTCAACATGTTCATTCTGAGATGCTTCTCTGATCAGCACAGGTGTAACGAGTGGTTACCCCAGCCTTTCTGTCAGCTCCAACCGGTCTCGCCATTCTCCTCTGACCTCTCTCATCTACAAGGTGTTTCCGTCTTTAGACCTGCCGCTCACTCAATGTTTTTTGTGTCAGTAAACTCTAGAGACTGTTGTCTGTGAAAATCCCGGGAGAGCAGCAGTTTCAGAAATGCTCAAACCAGCCCGTCTGGTACCAAAAATCATGTCACAGTCAAAGTCACTGAGATCACATTTTTTCTCCATTGTGATGTTTGATGTGAACATTGACAGAAGCTCCCTGACCTGTATCTGAATGATTGTATGCATTGCACTGCTGCCATATGATTGGCTGATTAGATAACTGCATGAATAAGTAGGTGTACAGGTGTTCCTCAGAAAGTGCTCAGTGAGTGTATATCTCTGTGCCATAGAGCTCAATTGTTGTCAAAAAACTATTAAAACATATTGTAGCTTACATTTAGTAAATCCTGCAAACACCACCCTAGTTGCTGTACTGTAAATACTCACTCTTGCACCAAATCAGCTCCGAAAATATTTGCCAACAAAGGGACTATGTTTGACTAACGTTTGCTAAAAATAGTGCCCAGCTGTTTTAGGAAATTATTTAGATTTTTTTTAAAATGAAGCTGTATTTGTAACTTGTTTTTACAAATTCATGTCTTCAGGAGGAGGGAATGGGCTTGGGGCTGAGAGTTGCAGATGGGTGTAAGTCAGAAAGTAAGAGATAGACTAAGGCATTGTTGACTTTTGTCTTTTTATGGCATTTGTTAACAATAACAACAAGATTAAGAGTCTTTGAGTTTAATGCTAATGCTAATGTCAGTATGCTAACATGCAAACAATGACTATGCTAACGTGTTGATGTTGAGCAGATATAATTTTTACAATGGTCACCATCTTAATTTAGCATGTTAACATGCTCACATTTGCTAATCACCACTAAATACAAAGTATAGCCGAGGATGATGGGAATATCATTAGTTTTAAAGGTATATGGTAATAAATCAAAGTATTGGACAAATTAAGATTTTGACCTGATGGTGGCACTAGATGACAACTCAGGGATCACCAAAGTTATTAGAGTTCATCCTGAGGGGAACATGAATTTGTGCATAAAGCTGCATAGCAATCCATCCAATAGTTGTCAAGACATTTCAATAAAAACCAAAATATCAACCGCACCAGATTTAAAGTCTGACTTTGTTATTATAATGTGTTGCACTTTTTTTGTGTCTGCAGATATGTTTATGATATCAGCTTCAAATGAATCTTTATCATGCCGTCATTACTTCCGCCAAGGAGATTATGTTTACACACCTGTCTATCTGTTAGTTTGTTTGTCAACAGGATTATGCAAAAAGTACTGATCCAATTTGCACCAAACTTGGTGGAGGGATGGGGCATCGGCCAGGGAAGAACCAAATAAATTTTGGTCCGGATCCAGTTACAGGGGCGCATCCTGACATTTTTTGACATTTTCGTCAATATTTGGCCTTGGCGGAGATATGCTCTCTACTGAGTACCATTCTAGTCGGTTTAGTGTTACCACTGAACAGAGCCACTGCTCACATCAAATTCTTGCTGGGAACAAGTATGATCATCACTACAGTAAGACCACAAACTGATTTCCGTATAACGATGATGATATACAGTTAGCAAAAAAATAATCTAGACATGAACTGTTTCCCTGCTGGTGTAAAAGAGTCAGATGAAAATGGAGAGGAAAGTGAAAGAGGATGAAATTATCTGACCATAATTGCCTTCACAAACTACTTTGGTCAGCAAAAAGACGTTGCCGTTCATCATAATGACTACTGTGATTATGCAGTACTCATTCCCGTTAAATAACAGGAAACACTTCCAGGGCCAAACAGTCAAATGCAATCATAAAATTAATTGTCATTGTGTCAAATTTTTCATCATGTCTTCCCTTCAACTTCCTGTCCCACTTATTCTCAAAGATTATTGTTTTTTTTTTTTTTACATTTCCAATATAATCTTCCTAAAATAGAAACTATTTTGATTTAATGATAAACACCTGCTTTTATGTAAAAAATAAAGCCAAGTAATATGTTGTACTAGCTCACTGTGAGGCCAAATATCTAAACATTTTCTCTTGCTCCAATGTAAATCCAAATCATCCTCTCTTTGTATCTCTCCCTGCCTCTGTCAGTCTCTTTCTGTTTTCTTTTCTTTCTCCTCCATTGTCTTTGTGTCTCCCAGCTTATTCCTATTAGACATTATTCAGCATGGGCTGACAAAGACCTTCCTGCTGCAAGCTGATACAGCCACAGAGTGCTGCTCCAGCCTCTCTTCTCTGATGTTACGCAATGCACACACACATACACACTCACACTGCAAATTCTCTTTATATTTAGAACACTAGTGTGTGTGTGTCTGTGTGTGTGTGTGTGTGTGTGTGTGTGTGTGTGCTGTAACTAAGGAAGGCAGAAAGTATTGAAGCATTAAACAGTCTCCTTTGCTTGGCCAGAGAACCAAGGAGTGAAGGATTTTCATTGGACAATGGAGAAAATACACAGATTTTCTTTTTCAAAAACAGGGATAGCAATGCTTTCAGAGACAGAGGAAGGGCCGCAGAAAGTGATGGATGCACACAGACAGTGGGCGACAGTGAAAAATGAGAGGATGGGAATTGTTCTTGAGGTGACACTTACTGATGATGGCGGCCGCTGAGCTAGGAATGAACTAAAAGAGAGATAGAGAAGAGTGTGTAAGATGAACCTGAGCCGCTGGGTCAGTGGAGGTGAGTTTCACACTGTTCGGCCAAGCCATATGTGTTTGTGACATATGTGAACACACACAAACTGTATACAGCTTTACCAGCACTGAAGGGACTGACACGCAGTGGAAAGGCCACACAAATAGCAATATTATGTGGTAAACATGAAAGGGGAAAAAAAGAAAAAAAAAAAAAAAAACGGGCAGTGAGAGGAAAAGGAGAATGTACAGAAAGACAAAAACATCCAGTTTGATGAAAGTGTTTAAAAAGCATAAATGGATTTTTAAGTCAGCCCAATTTACTCAGGGAAGTGTGGGAGAAGAGATGCAATTCCAAGTTGCAGCCAATTTCATATCAGATGAAAAATGTTACACCATTTGCCAGATGTGCATAGCAGAGCACCTCGATGCTTGTGGTGGTGTTGTCAGCATATTCTGGGAGGAAAAGAGACAGTAATGGAATCTAAGTTTCACTCTTTGAGTTGCCTTTTATGTTAATATGAGTCATTGGTAATCTTTTTGTATTAGTGTGTGTAAATGGAACCAGAATAAAGTGCATTAAATTCCGTTTACATGTGTTCGGGGGCACTATTGCATATATGAAAAGGTTGTATAAAACCTTTAGTGGCTCCAGAGGGAGCTGCACAAAAATCTGATAAACTGCCGCAAGTGACATCAGTAGAGTCAGCGTTGGTTGGGATTGATGATGAAAAGAAAAAAACAAACAAACAAATAAATGATTTGGAGAGTTAGAAAGAAGTGAGCTGACCAGACCTCTTTAGCTTGCTCTCATCTCTGCTTGAGACTAGGGGCCTGAGGCTAAATTAGCCGCTACTAGCATAACACAACCGCATTTCCGACCAAACTGTCGCTAGTTGAGTTGCAATGTGGGTGATGAAGGCGCCGGGTTTTGGCCAGGTAGAAGAATAGAAAAAAAAGACAATATCTCTGGTTCCGCTATTGATTTTGATCCTTTTTTAAAAACTCCGTCATCAGTAGGACAGTGTTATAAGAAAACTGTGCTGAATTAGTGGAGTCCTCTTTTGATTATAAAACAAGACTAAGAGTGTGTAGCCAAGTTAGTGCCTCTGTGAGGGATGCACAGCAGTGCTTTGAGCATGCTAACTTGTTGATGATTAGTAGATATAATATTTACCATGTTAACGACTTAGTTTATTGAGCTAGCATGCTAACATTTGCTAATTAGGGCTAAACACAAAGTTCAGCTAAGGCTGATGGGTCATTATAAACCAAATTATTGAACAAATGAAAATTTTTCTTGAAAAGTCAGGACATCACGAGAGTTAAAACAGTTGAAACAAAATGAATGTCTGTAAAAAAATTTTGTGTCAGTCCATTTGGTCTGTTTGATCTGTTATCACGCTCCCCCCCAAAAAAGGCTCCTTACAAAAGACGTCAAACATAACCAGAGGAGTCGCAGCCAAAAACATCCCATTTATTGCTAAACAAAAAAGAAGAAAAATACCTATATATAGGGAAGTCCCTCTAACCAACCCACAAAGAATCGCAGGAGCTGGTGTCTTCCCTCTAACCTAAACCAATGTCAAAACTAAATCTAACAGAAAGAAAACCGTGAAAACAGGACTACCAGACCCATTAAGACAACAACAAAACACAACTCTACACCGTTCATTATGTTTAGACTCCCATGTGAAACATGTATAAATATGTATGTACAGTACATGTATGGATGTATGTACAAATGCAGTCATGCATATATTCGCATAGACATATGCATTTGTGTATATATAAGCACATGCATGTGTGCAAATATTATAAATGTGTTTCTTTTCCACCTTGTAAACATTTCTATCTCATTTGTAAAACTGAAAACATAAAGCAAAGGAGAAAAAAGGGTGCAGAAAGTAATAAGCCAGCTTTAGCACCACTTCCAACCTGCAACACACATGATTAGTCACAGGCCGCGCTGCGTGACGCAGGCTGTGATATTTGGATCCAGCAGCAGCTGTTGTGTGCCCGTCCGCTCCGCACAGAGAAACGTCATATGGAGCACAACCTCTTGAAGAGAGAGAAGGAAAGAAAAAATGTCCTCAGTTATCTGCGGACATTTAAATATAACAAAATGTATTTCACTGATTGGAGCTTCTGTTTGGCAGCAGGCCTTCAATCTAAATACCAACAGAACTAATATTCTTAAACCCTGGTGGTGCCATAAACATACTTCTCTGCACGCCCCGCTCCATTTGGTGAAGAAATGCCCTGCAGAAATATGCAAATAACATGACAAGTGCTGAAGCAATTAAGCAAGTGAAGTACCTCAGTCTGATCAGGTTGATCAGAGTAAAGATGAAGGCCTTCATATTTAATGTGTCCAAGCTCAATAAAGAAGTCATTAGCAGGTGATGGATAACAAGAGCTGTTCTCAACCATAAGAAGTACATCTCCGTCTAATATGAGTCATAAACTACGTACAGTACGGATATGGAATCCATCAGGCAGGTGATCAATCTTTCTTTCATTTCAACCCCACTGAGGAGGACTAAAAGGCACATTGCTGAAATAGTGCACCAGACTGTCAACTTGTCAATGTCAATGGTAAAATATACTGTAGTGCACTCTCACTGCTGTGTGAATGACGAGCAACACAATTGCAAAGTGGAATTTGGGAGTCGCATGAGGTTGGCCCTGCGTGACCTCCCGTTGCCGGCTCTTTAGCAGAAAGAGAGCGCTGCTGACCAGTGAGAGGGCCACTGCTGTAACTGAACCAAGGGGATTTCGTATCCAAGAATAGGACTGTTGGTCATAAACAGAAATAATGCATGCAAGGGCACAAGATTGTTGTCTTGCCAGTTCAGATACACTGGGTGTGAGTTTCTTTGTTGTCTTTAAAGCAGGGGGGAGCAGCAGAAAGACAAATTTCAATAGGGCAGTGACTCACTGAGTTTAATGAGGGTATCTGTCAAAAGAAAGGGCTTTTCTCCTGACTTCTGGCGGTCTTGTCTTCTGACAGCTATATCAAAGCTGCATTATTTTGTGGTGACTTGAGGTTTGATCTGAAGTGATTCATCTTTGCTTGAAATTCAACCATCAGGATAATTTCACAATCAAAGGTTCAACTGTAAACTTGATTTTGTTCAAGTGGGAAACAAAAGATTGTTCTTGATTCTGACAAATAACAAAACAAGAGGCCCTTTCCTAACCCCAAAAATCTGCTCTTACAAAGGGGAGCTTCACTTGCGATTGGTCACCTCCAAGCCCCCTAACCTGCCTGCACATCGCTCAGCTGCTCCGCCATCTGCTTCAATCGTCCTAATGAAGCACATCCTTCTCTGAGGTCCTCGGAGACGCCACCTCCACACAAGCCTAATTAGCCTCAGAAAGCCACAGCCCCTCTGGCGGCATCCGGTTTGGACCAGGCCACATCTCAGCCCAGATCGGTCATTTCATCCACACCCAGCACCTTACGAACTAGAGGATGGAGGGCAGCGAGAGGAGAGGCAGGAGGGAAGCAGAGGACACTACCAGTGTGGGCCCTTTGTACTAATAAAGAAACTCTTTCCCTAATGAAAGTGCCCCTTTTGTCCATATTGGGCACACTCAGAGGACTCGACTCAGCGGTTGCGGCAATCTGACCAATTTAACATTCAGCTCTGGTAAATGGTCAAGAGAATTATTTTCTTTTTTCTCACATGCCAGCACTGTATTAATTTCTCTTTATAACTGATTGGTCCCTTTGTGCTTTGAGGCCCGGGCACCACATTTGCAATCTCTCACTCTACTTATGCGTAAATGTATACTCTATACTCTGCAGCTCTTTCTCTGCTCTGCATCAACTGGGGAAAGTCACAGTCATTCAATATCAGAATAGACTGTGAACTCCTGAGTCACAGAAGAGTTATGTACCTGCAGCATAGTTCATGATTTTTATTCTATATAGAAACAAAATTAATAAATTTAATGATGATGAGTTACTCAGAAACAGTGATTAGCTGAGATGTATCTCCATTTAAATGAGGAGAAAAAGCACTGAGAAGTGGCCTTGAAGAATATTACTTACAGCACAGTTTCAACAACCTAATCGAACTTATTAATCATTTATATAACCCCCATCCACCACTCAGCCTGCCCCACCTTGAGCCAGAATGTGGCTCTAAATATAGTCCATCCTGTTCTTTCTCTCTCCTACACACACACACACACACACACACACACACACACACACACACACACACACACAAACACACACTGTGCACACACACAGGAACATTCTCAGACTTGCAAAACTTGTCTCTCTGATTGAGCTCCCAGTGTATAAGTCTTTTGTATGGACAGATGCCACAGGAAAGCCAGTCAGGTAAAAGCTGGAAATCTCACATGTCTCCTCACATGTGTGTGTGTGTGTGTTTGTGTATCTGATCATCTGTAGGCCACAGAACTCGATGCCATGTTATGACACTCTGTTTTTTAAACAGGCTTGATTTATATGATTATTCTCGTAAAGCAAGCCCCAGTGACGATGGCGGTGCATTTCCATTTAGAGCAGTTTTATTGAGGCTGGAGAAATGATAAAGCAAATGATTTATGAACAGGAGCGACATGCTAGGCTAAATGTAATCCAGCAGCGGGAGGGGAAACCCACCAATTTTCTTCTGAAGGAGGTAAGAGGGGAGTTTAGCAGATTGCAGATAGTACAAGGAGATGAGAACAGTGTTTGAGGTAAAGAGATACAGGTTTTGTGTGCTGAATATTAATACTTAAACATGAAAGTGTGATCCATTACAAATCCAAACCTACCGCAATGGCGTCATCTCGATTTTTGCTTCCATCAATATCTGATCCTTTTACCAAATTTAACAGGTATGCAAAGTTAACCTGGGTCCGTATAAGACAAATCCTTGCAGTCCTTTGTACCAACCCATGTAACAGAGTTGTTTGGCCATGCTTGGGGGTTCAAATAAAGGGTATCCCAAAAACCGCTTTTTGGGAAGTGCCCCCTCAGTGTAGCGTCTGCCAGTGTCTTCTGGCTACTCTGCACTCATTAGCGGGCCGACTGGTACAAGACTTTCTCCATCTGGTAGCCCCAAGCAGCACACGCTGTACCGCACTCAGCACAACACAGAGCTCATACTAAATACCACTACAGTGCAGAACATGCAGCTCAACACACACACAGTGTTTGTAGGCTAATGGGGAACATATAATGCCCTTCTAATCAGTTTTGCTATACTTACGGCTCACACAGCCTAGGATCCATATCTACAGCTCTGTGTGGAGATGGCTGAAACGTTGTTTCACTGAGTCTAATCCATAAAATTACCGTTAATCTTTGTAGTTAATGTCCTATGCAGCAGTAGATACTATAGGACGCTTTAGGGTCTCCGCCACCAAACTGAAAGAACCCAAAAGCACCATCATGAACAACAGGTACAATAACAACAGTCTGGACCAAATTTTAATCCAGTTCTTCTGGGAATTTCAGTTTTCAGAGGAGCGACATTGTTTTGGTGTAAACACTTTAAGAAGCGTACCATTTCTAAAATCACTTCAGAGCACAAAGTTTCACAATTTGAATCATTCCTTATTTGGCATTTAAACAAAACTTCAACTCTCCTTTAACTATTTTGAAAAAAATGGGATCATCTGTGAAATATATACATCGGAAAGTGATGTGTCTGTGCAACAAAAGAATCTTTTAGTGAGCTGTTGGTGGCCGTCAAAAAGCATTAAAGCTGCCTAAGAGTCCCACTTGGCAGGAAGAAAGCAAGTCTTGTAAATGTAATAACAACCACAATCTTATTTTTAATGCATGATGCTTCACTTTACTCAAAACCAGCTGCGTTTTGACATTGTCCTTGTCAAAACATCGGCGCAAATGCAAAGTGGGCACCATCGATCTTCTGTGGGTGCTGTTATTGAACCAAGAGTGTGATTATTATGTGGCCTACAGTGTGACATTACAGAACCCCTTAACACATGCATTTTTAGTGTGAACGCCATTGAGAGGTGAGCCGCTAACCCTGGCAGAGTTATTGACATACTCCACAGGACAAACACTTGCTTCATGAAGTGTTTTTCACATGCAAATGAGGTATTTTTGATCTCGGGAAATGTGATGTGACTATAGGCAGGCATGCTCGACAGAATGAGCCCCAGCCCTTAGCTTATACAGAGCAGAGCCACTCTTCTGCAATCTGAATTTCATATTCAGACACACTGATAGGTTTTGCTATTTTCTGCCTGAAATGACCTCGTAAATCACGCATGAAGAGGACAAATTAGTCTTTGTAAAACTCAAACCGAACAAATCATTTGGAGCTGTCTGTCATTCCTGTCCTTCCCCTGCCTGTATTCGTATATTAGCATTTCTGTAATACCTGATGGGAGATTTGACAGTATGACACATCGATAAGCTTTGGTATTTTCAGTAGGACACACTGAGTCAGATTTTTTCACCAAACGTAACATTTAGTAGAAGGAATCTAATCGTCTAATGTCCCTGATAAAGATCAATGAAGAACTTTCATCAGCTCAGTTCCCCTGAAGCTACAAACTGTGCTCGTTTTGAAAGCATTTGGTGCAAATATATTTATATAACAGATATGAGACCGTTTCACCCAAAGCAATGGTAAGACAGGAGACACAGGGCAGAACACGTGACGGTGTGGACAATTCCCCATGCAATTCATGCGGCACAATAGCAGGATTAGCGCTTTTCCATTCACCAGAGGGATTACATGGAGGGGGCGGTACACACTATATCTGTCTGCCAGTGTGCCAATGGGACGTTCTCACACACTTAAAATGATTTATGGGATGGAAAAGGTTGGATTTATAGCGAGAGGGAGAGAAGAGTCAGAGGAGAAGGCACGTGGGACAGTGTCTTGGGAACGAGAAGGAAACTGGAAATGAGGTTGGCTTGAGTGACAGGTGGGTGAAGTGTCTGTGGAGAAAGGATGTGGTCCATGAGGTCCAATATGGAGGAATGTGTGCAGTTCAGCTGTAATTACATACTGAACAGTCGGTTACTTTCTAAAATATCAAAAGCTATAAAGAGACCTTTTCCGTGTACATGAAGATTCACACACGTATGTCTCTGACCACCATTAAGTGACAGTTTCAAGACAGAACTTGAGTATTAGGAAGAGGAATGTCTGCATAGGGAGGTGACTGCACATGCATAAACTGCACCTCTAGTGAGTCTGGTCCCAGTGTAACACGTTACGGTCGGGAAGTTGGAGAGTGTTGTTTGCCGACTTTCTTTTGAAAGGCGGTGCAGCTTTGCAGGCCTTCTCTGCACCTGAGTTTCTTTTTCTTTGTTTTGACTAACGGCAGAGCTGCTGTGTTCACTATACAACAAGCAAACATTTGAAAGACAAAGACAAAGAGGAGGGCAGTAGGGCCAGCCACGACGCAGCCATGAACTTTACGGATGAAATTTCAGATTGAGCAAAGATGAAACTTGAGCATAGAGAAGGATTCACAGTGTAATTCTGTCTGGGAGCTCCCTCCAGTGACATTTCCGCGAGTGAGCAGTCTTTCTGAAGTCGTAGTTCTTTTCCTGTTCTCACTCTTGGACACATAAGGACACTCAGGGTGGTAAGTAAGAAACAAAATACAAGAAAAAAACCAAAACAATCAAATACAAACTGAAACTAAAGCCATGCTCTAAATCTAAATAAATACTTGTGTTTGAATTATTGTGAGTGTTTTGCTTTGGAAAGGCCACCATACCAGCCCACCTGCTTCCCCGTCACGATTCGTCTCTGGGCTCCCTTGTTCCCTTTCAGTACAGTCATCTGTCGTACTCCATCCACCCAGCAGATGTCCCCGGACTTTCTTCCATATCCACCTACTCACCTGTTTATCATTTTCAATCACCTGAGCTCCCTTGCCCAGTAACACACCTGTTCCTTATTTCTCTCATCTTCCCCCCACTACTTATACCAGCCCTTTTCCCCAAGTCATTTGTCAGATTGTCTGTTTAGGTCCCAGTGTGTTCCCCTATGTGCTTTCTACCTGGGAGTAGTTACCTTTTGTTTGTCTATCTACCTCTAAGCCTAATCCTCGTCATTCAATCTATTAAAGTTCCTTCACTGAACCTGCGTGTTTGCGTCCTCCTAGCCTGTGCTGCTACCACCAGCAACCTTGACATCCCCAGCTGAGGAGCGGCAGGTGTCAGGGAAGTGTGTCACTGATAGACGAGCCTCCTCCTCACCACATCAAAAGGCCTGATGGGTGGTTGCTTATTGATGGGCTCCACACACTAGGGGAATGGATCGATTGAGATGGGGGGGGGGGTTCACCTGTGAGTGAGAACAGCTTTGGCTGTTCAAATGGTACTTAGCTATTCTGTACTTTGAGTAAATATCAGCTACAATGAGTGAGTGACGTGTAGATTGTAACTGCACTTTCCACAGGCCTTCCCCTAACCCACTTACACTCCCCATCTGTATTGCATTTAGCTGGCAAAGCCTACTGACGTATTAGCACTTAGAGAAGAGCAGGTTTAATGATTTCATCAGGCCTGTGGCTCTCCACAGCTTTATTTAATTGCAGTCCAGAGGACGGTAGTGGTGTGGTGACACAACGCCAATAGAGCAACACCTGAAGGAAAATGTTGCTGGTGATGAAAGTCATGTACAGGATTGCTGGCATGTTTGAGAGGAAATTCCATTTCCACAAATTCCACAGTAGTAGCATTTTATTAATTGGATTTATATGAGTCCAAATGAGATTTTTTTTTCAAAATAAAGGGATGTGATGATGTAGCACATTAGATTTTTCTTGAATTATCAGAAGCTTAGAACTTAAATCTTCTACCTCTGAGACAAAAGCATAGATGTAAAATTGTCTTTATTTAAAGTGACCCCCCTCCCCCCAACCATTAGATATATTGATCTTGTGTAGTTTTGCAGTAGCAGGGGCTAGTCTCTTTGACTGCAAAATAATGTACTACAGTTTCAACTAGATCTGCTGTAGCTCACAGAGGTCTTTTTATATACAAAGCTACAGCCAGCAAAAGTGTAGCTTTAGAGCAGCAATGAAGGCTGAATCCAAATGTCACTGCACTTGCGGACTTTGTGGGTGCGTTCCTGGAAAGTCTACGACTGCGGAGGGCTGTCCAACGCCACAATTCATCCAGTCCACCAGGGCCCTCAAACGGACTCTCTGCAGACTTCCAGAGAGTCCGCTTAGGGTCCAGACTTCACTGATTTTATTACCCACAATTCATTGCAACATAGATGTGACACTGTAGTTTTTCCAACGGCTGACTTAAAAAAAAAATCAACTTATGAGTGTGTAAAACAATTTCTTTTTAAAACGTTACTTGAGTTGTGTAGGCCAGAAATAAACCACATCATAGCACAGAAATATGTAGAACTATAGGCTATAGAAGTGATCAAAATGCTTTTCATTATTGCACTCCTTAAGTAGTGATAGCCTCTAAAAGCTATGCAGTGAAATGACAAATATAGGATAAGAAAAATGGCCGAAAAAGCAACAAAAGGAGGTCTTACATTGTAACTAATACCCAATTTTTTTATTCACGAACACTTGTGTATTTGGATGTGTGTAGTCTATAGGCTTGTCTATGAGCAGCTTATAAAACCTTACAGTCTCATTGCAGACTTGATGGGACGACGGTGAAGACTGTATATATGACTGATGTCCGTGAGGGCTCAGTCCACACGTCAGGAAGGTTGACATTTGTATTCAGCCGAAGAGTGTAATCAGGAGTAAAATCCACCTAATGCCTCTAAAGCTCACTAATGTATTTGTTTATTGGCTAATTAATGTTTTTAAACCTGTACAAAAAGTATGTAAAGTGTAAAAATGACTAGTTGTGGGTTTACAGGTGGTGAACGCAGTCACTGCATCCAGCAAAGATATAGCCCAGCACATAATTCCTTGTAAAGTCACAACTAGTCATTTTTACATTTCATAAAATTCGACATAACCTGTAAGTGAGCTTTAGAGTCATTGGTACGTGTTTTCTTTTTTTTGTTTTTGTTTTTTTTAACTTTGGCTGGAGTCAGGCTAGCTGTTTACCCCTTCTTCCAGTCTTTATGTTAAGCTAAGATAATTGTCTCCTGGCTTTGGCTTCATATTTAGGATACAGACATGAGAATGGTATAAATATTCTTATCTACTCACGTAACTATCCTTTTGACCTGTGTAGAATGTGCATGGCCACTGTTAATTGAACCAAAAATATGCTGTTTGTCTGTGCCCTCTAGAACAACCCATGACCCCTCTCCACAAGACAACATAATTTCACTGTGCCTTCCAACAAGATTACAACTCATGGTTGTAACGCTCTGTTTAAGTTTTGGTTAGATTTAGACACAAAAACGACAAGGTAAGGGAAAGATCGAGGTTTGGATTAAGATGACTACTTTGTCCTTTTTTTTTTTTTTTTTAACATCGGTCCCCCATGTTAAAGTCTGATGTTTTGTTGACCCATCCATCCACCTCAACCTCCTCCCTTCATGGATGTTTTTTTGCTCTGTAACAATGTCACCATGCTTTTAGCTTCCTCCTTTGCCCCCATTATCATTACCACTAGAGGGCTTTGTCACTTGAACGTAAACCCATTTAATTTTGGGGCACTTTGCTGAAATGACTGATGCTGTCATTCTTCTTGGGAGAAAAATCTGAATTAAACATCAGCTTCTTTTTCTTCTATTGATCAATGTGTCCATCCATGTGTGACGAGACTTGATTTTTCTGGGAAATGACTTGCTTACAAATGAGCTGATACTGAAAACTACCAAGTGTAGGAATGCAGTCAGAAACAAACATGAACTAAAAACATCTACAATCTCATTATACAGTAGCAACTAATAACATTCCTGCCATATATTAAACGGTGAGTGTTTAATATACTTAAGATGATCCTGTTTGACTTTAAGCTGTTCTGTATGCTTGTCACCTCAAATTATTTTTAACAGGATTTAAACTGCAGTGACACTGATCACTGGTGCAATTTTATGAAGCAATGAACCAGTGGACAAATTAGATGAAATGAACAATGCCTGGTGTTGATTAAATAATAGGTGTGTATGTGTTCTCCGTATTACAATCCATGTTATTTCAGTAAATTATGGCTCTGTCAAAGACAGCTTCTGTTTGTGTGCAGACTTCAGTGTGCCTGCATGTCTGTGCACACGGAAGGGAAGGTTTTTGTTTTAGGATGTCTACAAAGGGAGCATCAAGTGTACTCCTTAGATAGTGCAGCATAATGGAAATAGATTAACACACAAAGGCCATGTGATACTGCAGCAGGCACATAAAAGACAGCTTTGCAACTATATATGGAATTTATTTTGTAGCATCTTGTAGCTTTGTGGGATTCTACTGTGCTACTGTATAGTGTATATATATATTTTTTTCTTTCTTTTTATTTTCTCTTGGTTTACCACTGTGGCATGCTGAGTTAAAAATATTGACACCAAAGAAGAGGTCTCTCCTCTTCTCACATAAGCTCAAAGGGCAGATTTTAAAAAAATACTTATCCACACATGATTTTTCTGAGAGGGACGGTAGGGATTATTAGCAATACTGTATTATCCCGCTCACAGATTTATGATCAGGGAGAACAGAGGGCTGAGCTCACCGAAAAACCTAAGTCTAAGGTGCATAAGGGATAAAAAAGCGATTCTTTCCATTGGAACAGAAAATGGATTTCAAACCATTTTCTGAGTTTTTGACCACTTGGGGAGGCAGAAACAAACTGTAAAAAAACATTGACACCTATTTTAGATTATGTGAAGGGCCTGTTAGCAGACAGTATCCTATTTATCCTGTGTTTCAGCAGACACAGAGCAATATTAGCATTCATTTAGAGTTGTCTTTTTTTTTCTTTTGATAATTATAAATCCAACGTTCACACCTGAGGGAAAGATCCGGCTCTTTTGCTGCTAAATGCTTCACTATGTTCACCAGTTTTCTAACGTTCTGTCTGCCATTAGGTGAAGTAGCTGAAAACAACTGCCTGTGGTATCTAGAAATATAAGTGATGAGAGTGGTGAGAGTGAACCAAAACATTAAAGTTCCAGACTGTGAAATCGAAACAATGAGCTGAAAGAGTCTGAAACACAGCGTAGAGCTGAAGGGAACTGCAGAGTCTGGTGATAATTCTGTGTTTGTGTCACTACCAGCAACCCTCTCTCATACAGTCATTTGTCCTATTGCTAATATTACAAAATATTGATTATAGCAGCTTTAACATGGTGCCAGTTGCAGCCTGTGGCGTGCACCAGTCATTAAATTCATTACAGTATAGTATGCAGTTTTTGATAGACATCTAACATTCAGTCAACCATCTAGACACAAAAAAAAATTAAAGTGAATCAACTCGAGCAGAATATCCCCCCAGTGGATATCATCTTTCAAATAACAAGACTAGGTTAAGATCTAGTAAGTGGTGAGACCCTTTTATCTTCTATCCAAATTCCCAATAAAGCTGCTCTTATTTAGATGCTTTTCTGTATGAAATAATGACTGAAAAGCAGCACATTAAGACTACATGTTAACCAGTCACCTCCAAGCCATTTCCAAGCTGCTGCTCTGCAACTGCTAAAATCCTGATTATATAACCACAGCATTGTCTGACAAAATCACCCTTCACATAAGTTAAAGACAATGACTTTGATGTGATTTGAGCTGTATTTATTTGTAAAATGATAACTCAGAGAGAATGTTAGGTCATTCATGTCTATGTCAGTTGCTGTGCGGGCAACTGACTGAGCCGCAAAGAGAGGTGTGCCTGCGGAGGGAAAGCCTGACCTTGTGCTCGTGGGGCAACACACTACTTCTATGGAAAGTAGCTAAGGTTTTTCCAAATAGTCACTAGATTTGTTGCTAGATGCATTTGTGAAGAAAAATTGCTTAAGGGGTCTGAAAAGTCAGCAAATCTAGTGACAAAGGCTACATCGCCTGTAAATGACCTTCTGATGACGTAATGGAAACTGTTTGTGCCAATTCATTTTGAAATAGCAGCGGCCAATGGGGAAACTCCAGCACTCGGCCGGCCGACAAATGGTGTAATGTTAGCCCTCAGTCATGTGACTTTCGGCTGACCAGTGGAGTAACTTTATCATGCACTCAGTCAGTCAAAGACATTCCCATTTATACGGCTGGCCCTGCTGTTGCAGTCCAAACCGGTCCACCTGCTCTTGTTGAGCCCTTTCTTGAAATTGGTGCATACATAGGCTTTCACTTCTGAACTCCTAACTTTTCTGATCATCTCCTGTCCGCTGACAAGGGGTAAGGGAGGGCATTGGATGTAAATTGTGTGTTGCAGAATTGTCCTAGGGAAACTGGGCTGGTTGATCCTGAAGAGAGAAATATGTGAAACTGGACACAAGGCGGTGTCTTCACTAAACGTTCACTAATGTTTGACTTTAAACCTGGAGGAATAACTGGTCGGCCCTTTAAAAACTTCCACAGGTTCACCCACACCAGCCCAGTGTCGGTAGACAAGCCAAATGTGTGCTAATCAAGCTCACCTCTGTCCCACACCTTCTGTTAGCCAATGTTGTTGTTCCTGTTGTAAGTCAGCACCCACGACCTCTCAACACCACCCCTCCATTTTCCCCAGCCACCCTCTCACCCCACTCCTATTCACTGCCAACATCAGCACATGGATGCTAATGGCACCCTGTGATGGTAGGTCTCCAACCTGACTGCTCCCCAAAATGATAATCAACTCCTACGTTCTTTGGGAGCAACAGCAGAGATTTGCCACCAGCATTATTCTCCATATACACTTACGCCAGCAGTAATAAAGGTGCTTTAGCTGGGATATCATGGTAATGGGGAGGAGGGGGCTTTTGTGTTGATAGTGAGTTCAAGTGATTAAGCCTCAGGACAAAACTGAGAGCCCTGTAACACAGGGCAGTACAGTATATTTGGAGCTGTGTAATCTATGTGGCCATTTATCCAAATGAGTATGACTGTATTGTGGTGATTCTGGCCCTACTGTGGGAGTGTTACAGCCTCAGACAGAGATGCCTTGCTGCTGGAATTGAAATCCATCGATCTGAGCGAAGTAACTGCAAGTAAAAGCGAAAAACAGAAAAATAAGGAATAGATTATGTTTTTCCGCTGGCAGATTATTGATCAGGAATGTTTAGGGCTTTTCCTTACAGGCACTACGGAATAAGAGGAAGTGATTAACAGAGTGAGAGCAAGCATTTTTTTAAAAAGACACCAGCGTGAAAGAGTTTGAATAAGATTCACTATAGAAGTTGGAAGAAAATAAATCCTCTTTGTGTTTCATTTATTTTCTCCCTCTCGCCGGAGTTATTAATGTTTGAGCCTTAATTACTTTCTGGACCGTGGTGAGTACATGCTTTTCTCCTGAGAACGACTAATTTTTTTGTGGAACATGGATAAGCTCTTCACATGGGCTCATTTTTTTGAGAACTGCTCTGGAGGATAATTAATGGATGGGTCAAAAACCATGAATAGCAATTGCGGGAAATATGTCATTTATCAAAGCCCTCCACTCTGCTCCCTTCCTCATTTTTCATTATGGAGTAGGCTACTTTACACTGTTTGATGGTTGAGATAATTCATTTGTGGGGAGGTTATGTAAAAAATGGATGTGTGTTTAATCATGAAGCCTATGTTAAAGTGTAAGAGCTTTGGGTGCTCTGAATCATTGCTCATCTTAATCTTTAACTAACTCAGGGGTCCTTCTGATGATATGTTGCCAGAGGCAGGAAAGCCCCACAGTGGATGCCCAGACATTGCCTGATTAAAAACATGCACAACTGCCCTTAGCCTGCTGTAATTTCCCTCATTGCCTATTATCATGCAGCACTAAAGGCCGATGACAAATTTTTGGATTGCCTTCTTGGATGCAAGAAGCAATGTCAGCACTCTTAGGACATAGTATGTCCTCTTGTCAATTTCATTTTCTCCAAGGTTGTGTGTATGTGTGCGGGCTTTCCTGTTTGTTCGTCGTGCCAGAGTCTTGCTAGATAAATTCCCAGGAATTTGACCAGAATGGATGGCCGTCATTAACAAGGCAGGGTTTAAATCATTCAGCCTGATAACAGTATAGGCTGTCACGTCTTTGCCTATTGCATTACCGCACAGCGGCGAACCCTGCAATCATTACAATTCCTCAATCAATGAGGCGTCCATTCAGTGGTCCAATTAAAAAATCGACTCCTTAGCCTCCAGCTCACCCGTTCCCCTCTCTCTCCCTGTTAGTGGCATGAGTTGAAAGTAGAAAAGAGTCAGCAGCCCTTTATGCCACGTTGTGTTTAATCCCCCCATTTCCATAGCTTTGGGGTATTCAACCTCTGGATGGAAAATAGCACTGGATTGTTCAACCTGAGCATTGATAATGTGGCTGTTAAATGCTCTTGGAGTGAAGTAGGACAATAATTCCTTTAAGTTTTCTGCTCTGCATCGGCATAGAGCCTAGCATTTGCTTCCCCAGCATCTGTTTGCTTCGATTCATCGTACCTCCAGCTGAGAAGACGCTTATTACTGCCTCTGTACACATACACAGCAGGGAAAGTTGATAACCATGTTTTTCTTGAAAGTGGAGCTGACACAGTTGGTATTTAAGGAGATGCATCAGTGTTTCCTCTTCATTGGTTCATTGGAAAACTGCTTGGTTAAGTGCTCATATAATGCAGTAAAATTACATTTTTCTCCTTTGCCACAATCTCTATATAATAAGTTAATGAAAACATAAAATTCACTTTCAGTCATTTACACCTTCACTTGTTGCCAAATTGGATAATTTAGAGATATTTTAGCGTTACCCTTCTGCTCTCCTCCACATGGACTCAATGACCCACGGTACATGCTCATCAGACCCTGAAGGTGTGCTCACGCTGCTCTGATTGACTAGGAACAACTCCGAGCCCCTTAGGTGTATGGAGAACCAATTGTCTTTCTGTCTGTATCGAGTTCTCTCTGTTCAGTGCCCCATAGGGTGATTATCAAGACCTTTTATGGGGGAATGATTCTTTGGCAGTGAGTTGTAACCTTGCCTTACTTAAGCTGATGGATATACTGTATGCAGGCCTGTATGAGAGAGTGGAAAGGAGAGATTATGTCATCTGTAGTCAATAACATTTCCATCCCTTTGTTTTTATAAAAGGCAGATACACTTTCAAGTACAGTTTCCACTGTGCTCAGAGAAATAGGTGCATTATCCTTATTGTTGACTAATTGTTGACTAATGAACACAAAGGAGTGTCACACTCAATTCTTTAATTTCAAAACAGTTTCAAAGTTAAGTACTGTTATGTTTACATGAGTATATACTGTACTGTGTGAGATATAGGCTATTTGCATAGGCTGCTCAATGACTGACACCAAACACAAATTAGTCAGCAACTAGCATGAGCTAGTGCTGTAATGCTTATGCTCCAATACTGCTTCTAAATGATCTTATTGATTTTTGACAGAACATTACCATCCTCACCACCAGTTGACTCGGGCACAATGTCACTAGAAATCTCTAATATCAAAGAAAGTCCTGCTCTGCACTGGAGCATCAATTTACCTTGACAATGGAAAGAAAATGTTTCATCCTTTTGTTTGCATTAATTTATAGTATAAGGGACACAACATGAAAAAAGAAAACATAGCATTATCTGCTATTATCTGCTCCCTGTATACCTTGGAAAAAAAATCCACATTTGTGTCACTTTGACACCAGGAAATTTTTACAAACAGTAGGAGGAATAGAAGTTACTTTGGCCTTAATTTAAGTAAAATTGGTTGAGTTAGACAGTCTAAAAACCCATGGTATGTGTTTAAGGGTTCAATTTGGATGTACGGATTCACACTTCTCATTACAAAGAATTTTGTGTTTCTCCAAGAGTTGCATTAACAGCCTCTGCAACACTATTCACTTCATGTATCACTAAAGCTCCCCTCAGAGATAAATTATAATAGGTACGTTGTAGTTCCTCTTAAAGTAATTGTTAAACCAAATACTTATAATATTCACTGCATGGAGCAATAGACATTGGCTGATTTTAGTTTTTCTTAGTAAAATGACAATAACATTATGCACTGAACCATCTAGTAACTTAAGAACTGAATACATGCGGTGGTGTGTGGGTGTCATGTTGTGCGTGGTGGCTAACAGTTTTTGAAGTGATCAGGTCAGAGTGGCCTCCACATGGCTGCCACTACAGATGGCTCATTAGACTAGCGTTTGATACAAACCCCCCCCTGCTCTCCACTCCATCTCCCATCCCTCCATCCCACTGTCGTCCCTCTTTCATCAGTCTAACACTCTACCAGCTGCTCACATCTAACAACCACAAGAATTCACATACCAGAAAGAAACAGAGACTTGTTCAACATATTGCACTACGAAAACTGCAAATAAATACTACATATCACGTCTTTCGGAAATTATTCCCACGCGGAGAATTTAGAACAGCCACGTAGTATTTTTTGGGACTCAGGAGCTGGTTACACAAGCTTTACAAACTTAACTCATTAAAATGTAAGTGTTTACTAAATGTAGATTTACTGTATACATCACTAAATTAAAAGGGGTTACACAACTCAAACTTTTTCTTATGTAGAGATTATCGGTTACTAAATAATTACTCAGTAACTGCTAAGTGTAACTGTTTCATAGCCAATTCACAAAACTAAAGTTAGCTTACTACAATAAAGCTAATACGTATATTACCTGTTTACTTCTCCATTTATACTAATGTAAAACAAACTTGAGAAAGAACTAGGGTTAAACCTGCAATAACTGATTTTTATAGCCACTTGGGGGTGGCAGGAACAAGTTGTGGATACAACATTTACATATAATCACCTTTTAAGTTGATAAGCTGAAGTTGTTAGCAAATAGTTACTTAATTACACATCCATCGGTTACGGAGGAACATTATCGTTCATTTGGAGTCATGTTTCTGGCCACCTGGTGAATCTTAGTCCAATATTCACTTTTTTAGCTCTGTTTTTGGTCTCCACCAATTCCTGGCTCTTTAGCTTCGAAACTCTCCACTATGTTCACCATTTAGTCTCTAACAGTGTCTGTCTGCTTTTTGGTGCTGAGCAGGTTGTGTAGTGGTTTTTAGAGACACCATGAGAGTGGTGAGAGTGAACCAAAACAATGAAGATGGGGGCCAGACAGTTAAACAATGAGCTAAAACTCGCTGTAAAGCTCTATAAAGACAAGGGGAGCTGCAGATTCGGCTGATAATTGTCTGTAGGTTCATCACTATGAGCGACCCCTTCGACATGGTCACACTGTTTTCACATTGTGATTTGATAAACTGTTCCTATAAAAATATAAGTTTAACATATCACTTAGCACTAGTGAGCTTTGGAAGTTACAGCCTGTGATGCGGCAGTGAATTCTTGTTTATATAGCTGACAACTTTTGATGAGACTAGAACCAAATTTACACATTTATTTTTACTAAATAAGAAATTCCTTAAGTTTTAACCATGCAACCTGATTCATAAATTACAGTTCTAAAACTACATAGTTGTTATTCTGAGCTTTTGAAGGACCTGATGCACAAATTTTGTAATGGATTTACGATTAGTTGGTTCAACTCAGTCCTGAAGAGAAAAGAGAGAGTGCATGATGATGAAGACAGAGTCTGTTCTCCTAAGTACACTCACTGAGCACTTTATTGGGAAACACCAAACTAATACAGGGTAGGGCCTGCTTTTGCTCTCAACAGCCTCAGTTCTTCGTGGCCCGGATTCCACAAGATGCTGGAAACATTTCTTTGACATTCTGGTCCATGTTGACATGATTGCATCACTTAATTTCTGCAGATTTGTCAGCTGTGTCATCTTTTATTTTCACATTAACTGAAGCTCCTGACCTGTGTCTGCAAGATTTTCTGCACTGCACTGCTGCCCTATGATTGGCTGACTGGATAATTCCATGAATAAGCAAGTGTACAAGTGTTCCAGATAAAGTGCTCAGTGAGTGTATGTGTGAAGCAATTCATTGATTTACTATGTGTTTGTATATAGTATCCATTATTTTATTACAAAAAGAGTGTTTTATGTTTTACTGAAACAATTACTAAAATGGATGTATTTATGTGTGTGTGCGCACATGGGGGGCCCATATTCTGTTCTACAACACAAAACACACTTTATTACATAAATATGGTAGACAGCCCCTATAGCTGCGAGTGGCTGTCTATACGCTGCAAAGATGTATTTCATTATTTCCTCAGTTTTCATTTAACAGCAGCCATGCATTGTTCTTCACTGTGGCAATTACATGGGTGTGTTTTATGGCACTTTCATCATCACAGTGTGTATCTCTGAAGTTGATTAGACATTGTTTATAGCTCTGGAGGAAGAGACTGCATGCCTGGTGTTCATGTGAGTTATTGATGTGTGTGGAGTGTTTGTTTGTATTTGTGCTGTGAGGTGTGTTCTCTACACTCAGGTCATCTCTTGAAGCCCTGTGTTGACAGACAGAGTCCTTGCTTGTGAATGTGTCGCTGATTAAATGGGTCTGATTGAATTGCGTCCCCAGCGATGGGCTTTACCCATAAAGAGCCAGCAGGGCCACACTGCCTCATTGCTTCTGTAACAACCACCATAATTTAAGAAGTAAACCCACACACTCTGTCACGCACACATGTACAGTGCATCAGCTGAACACAAGCCTATATTTAACAGGAATAGAATATACAAGTGAATGTGCAAGAACAATATGACCTACGGATGCGTTTACTTTTCATGCATGAGTGAGATGCTACTCTATAGTCACAATATTACATCATGACTGAACTCCTCTGGAAATGCCGGGCTCCAGAGGAAGAGCAAATTAGAGAAAAACACAAGAGAGGGCAAATGAGCGAAGATCAAAGGTGTTTATAAACCAGAAAACTGCAGGAAATTTCCATCAATATTTAAAGATGGCTCATTGGCTGTTTGGCGGAGGGAGGAAAAGAGCAAGAAGAATGAGACAGAATAGTAAAGAGATTCTCTGAATGTGGTTTCAGCCTTTTTATAATACGCTGAATATTTTATCATAGCTGTAGCAGTTAAACAGCTATAATTTCCATCCTCTTGAAGTGCAGGGTCATCTTCTCTTCTCTTCTCTTCTCTTTTCTAACTGAAGGAACTTCTTCCACGGGGCTGTCAAGAGAAAACTGCATTAAAATTTCATTCATGAAGTGTTTTGCAGCAGTGAAACATGAGCCCAAACTGTGCACTGATGGAAAAGGAGGAATGATGCATGGCTAAAGTCGAGCTACATAAACAGCCCTGAGGACAGAGGTGCAGCCAGACAGAGGGTGAAATTTCTCTGCCAAATTTCTGTGTGAATGCCTCCATCACTAACTTACATCATTCCTGCATGCAAAGCACTGCCATTTATCCACCTCTTATTTACAGTCAGTGATGTTTGCTTTGTATTAAAAAAACACCCTTGTTCTCTGATTGATTGTATCCCCAAGCAACATCTTTTTCCTATCAATCAATAATCATTGGCCACATATCCAGTTAGGTTTTATGTCCTCAGCCTCTCCTCTTCACTCTCCTCTACATGTTTTTTACATTAAAGGTGCCTAAAATAGCCAGTGGAAGGTCATTAAAGCCCCATCACAGTAGAAACCAGTGAGCAGCTACTGAAGCTTAAACTTGCAGGCAGTCCTGGAAATTGACTCAAGGTTCAGAGTGTGAAAGTGCAGAGGTGGCTGCAAAAGAACAACACATTGATTCCATTTAAAAGGCGCTGTTGATTGGGCTCAGGTAATATGTCTGAGTGCAGGGACAGGGACTCTGGCGATGGCTGGCAACTGCTTGGTTATGTCGTCTTCTGGATCAGACCCACCTCCTCCACTAGGAGCCCATCAGAGAGAGAAAGTGGGGAAAGTGTGTATCCTCTGAAAATGAGAAAACTAATAATAGGTGACGGCTGGCCAATATCATAGAAGGCATCATAGTGTTTACTACTTATAGAAGGCTGAAAAATAGTTGCGATGACCCTGATCCTCTCCCTATTGGAACCAAGATACTGTGTGTTTCAGAGATGACATGCGGCTTAATGAGGTGTGTCAAAGGTCTGGACCCAAACATTACTCTGTAACTACTGCCATGACACACTCCTGCAAATTTTTAGATTTTTGTCAGTTTCTAATCAGATATTTCTGTGTATTTTGGACGCGCACATTTGCATTTTAATGGTTGTGTATGTGTTAGCGATAATTGCATGCTATTCTGAATGGCTGCTTGGTGGACTCCACTCTGCCTGTGTGTGTCTAATAAGTGGCAACATTTACAGAAAGAGAGAGAGCGAGGTATAGATGGAAGAAGAACCTAATGATCCTTGAGGGAATATGGCAGCGGCTCCAGTACCACACTAATGAACCCTGACTTAGCTGACCTCTCTGGGCTCCCGAGAGCGTTAGCAGACGCACACACTGCAGCCAATTAGACCCGACCCAGAACCGAGACTCACAATATTACAAGGGGGCAGCGACAGAGCCTCTGATGAGTATGTTTGCTATGATGTGCTATATACTCGTGTGTCAATGTAATTAAAGCTGCACAAGTCAACGTTGTTATATTAACATTACAATCACTCTTGTAATGTGAAAAGCGAATGCTTGTAGTTACAAATCCACAGAGAATGATCCCGAAACTTTGCAGTTCCCCTTTAGCCCTACAGCGTGTTTTAGCAGTTGCCAAGCTAATTGTTTTTGGCTTAATGGCCCACAACTTTACTGTTTTGGATAAGACTCACCACTCATCATGAGGGCGGTTCGTAGGCAGCTTTCAGCAAGAAATGCTTAGGTAAACTCACTGTATGATTCTTGCCTAGCAGCAGGTGGCAGACAAACAAGGTCAGCGGCTTGCTGGTGTACATAGTGGAACCAAGACCAAGAAAGATACCATTTTCCTCAAGACTGCGTGGAGAGCAAACCAAGTAAAGTGAATATTAGACTTAAATTCATCAGGAGGCCAGAAACATGACTCCAAATGAATGCTAATGTGGCGGCATGTCTGCTGGATGAGTAAATCGGCATCCGTTTGTTAAAAAGTTATGTTAGCTTTATAATGTGATGTCAGTGTTGTTTTTACAGCATGTTTCGCTGTCCCCAAGTGGCCAAAAATACATTTAAAAATTAAATGATAAACAATGTAACACTATTGAATCCAAGAAATTGTTGCTTAAAAACAAAACAACAACAACAAAAAACCCATTAAGACAATTTTGGCTTCAGGGTGGCAATGAATGCTTCAACCTGGCTGCCTTACATAATCTACAACAATCATGCATCTTATTAGCGCTCAGTGGTTTTAGTGTCTCATGGTGTTAATATCTTCTAGACAGGTATTTTTTAGCGTAATTCCAAAGCAAAAAATTCTACTTTGTATTCAACATTTATTAAAAGTTATTTAAATGTTAAGAATGGTATGATATGTGCCCTCTGAACCACATGTATTTTTCTGTTTCTTTTTCTCCTCTGGGTCTTCGAAAATTTCTTTCTCTCGAGACATTAAGATCTCCTTCACCTCCTCCACAATGCTCCCTGGGGATCCCATCACGCCCACCGTCTCCCATGGATACCTCGACTCGCCCTCTCATCACCGTGGAGACCCAGCAAGCTGTTTGCTCCCAGCAGACACTGGTCCATAGCACGAGTTCACCAATAGCACAGCGCTCTGACCTGCACTAATAGAGTAATTTAGCTATTTCACATTCCTTTGAATGCCTCATAAGTTCATGCACTGACAAAGAGTTGAATGAGTCCCATGATCAATGAATTGATCAGGTGAAAAAAATAAAGAAATAAAAATAAAAGGGAAGAAAGAAACAAAACTTCAAGATTTGTTATCCCAGTAAGCAATGCTGCCTGTAAACTTTATTCAATTAACTCAATCTCTTGCGTGATATTCTGTTGTTTTTCTGTGTGGTTTTTTTCCCTGAGGTTTCTCACCTCCTCCCACTCCTCTGCCTGTAACTTCACAAATCTGCCAACAGTAATACCACTGTGGATCTTAAATTCTACAGCCATGTGGGTAATGTATACTAAAGAGGTGGGTTTGAAGTAGTCTGGACTCCCAACCGAGCCAACCAGCTAACTGCCTTGAAGAAATGAATTTCCAAGACTCCATAAGAACCCCTCGGTTAAATCTGCAAGAACCAGGAAGTATTCCCGTGGCAACAGACTAGGTCAGTGTTGTACAACAAATCGTAGTATTTCTCGATCCTCAGTAATCTTCTATCACACACTGTTTCAACTTCACAACCCCCTGCTCGAACACTTGGTTCCAACATATCATATGCACTGCACATCCTGATAACCTCCTCCTGGGACACATTACCATTAAGCACAAGACCTCTTCCCCTGAGAACTATTACTCTACTAAACCTAACCTTTACACCGGTGTTTCAGCCTACTTACAAGGAATGACCCTTCATATGGGAGGTCTGCCTTTAGCAAATTAGGATTTTGTATGTAGTCTCATAGAGCCAAATAATTTACAGTTTGTCATTCAGCATCCTGAGGAGGTAATACAGCGTTTGCAGTATTACCCTGCAGATGTTCTGTCATTCGGTGGTGGTCACTGTTTTGTTCTTTGCTGTGTTGTCAGCAGGATGAGAGCATCTGACACCGATAGAATCAACAAACTTATCAGGAAGGTGGGTTCAGTCCTGGGTCGGGGGGGGGTCAGAGAGAGGGATGCTGTTTAAGTTGCTGAGCATCTTGGACAATACTGTTCTCCTTGTTCATGTCTTTCTGGATGAACACAGAAGCATTTTTGAGGCCTGAAAACACCGGGGTTTAAAACAGCAAGATTTTGTGGCAAAATCGATTCATTCTGATGAAATTGGTAGGAACAGAGGATTAACTTGAGGAGGTGAAATTAATCCTTGAGTAGGTCAATTTATGTGAACTCTACACGCAAATTTGAGCATATGCTACCGCACGTGTGGAGCCATTCCAGTGAAAACAGTAACTCTCATATTCTCCTGTTAATACACTGAACTCTGATTCTCTTTCTCTGCTCCCCATCTGTAATCCATATGCAGAATGTGTCTGTCTGATTTTGTCCCCATCGCAGTGCATTGAGACTGTGTTTTATATGCACTCTGATACAATTATCCAAATAGCTCGCGGCTATCTGACACCAGCATGTTTAGATCATACATTACAGTACACCCAGGGGGCCCCACTGTAGCTGTGATATCAGCAGCAGTGGCTGAATTGTATTCAAAGCCTGGGGTTCATTCACTGGTATCTGATCAGGTCACATGCCTGTTTTACATGTAGACATTAATCCAAAGAAAAGGTTCTTATATAATGCACTATAAGACATAAGACTGTTTATTCTATCCTTTAACTGTTGAAATGCCCATGATTTACAGTTAAAGGCTTCTACAGTCGCATATGGAGCATGACAGAGAATTACTGAGCCAACAAAACAGAAGATGAAAGCAGGACAGAGTGTTTCTTTTTATGCCTTGCCAGCACAAGGCCACTGAAAGCTACACACGACCACCCTAACTCAAGCTGACACTCGACATTACAGCTGCCCCAGCCCCACTCCTTTCCCTGGTGAATCTACAAATCCTCTCTTGATTTCCTCAGCTCCTCCCCAGCTACATTCACCCTGGAATTATCAATATTTCTGTAAAAGTATGAATCAAATTCCCTCCAAATGTGTCTCATTTGTCTTTCAGCAATTGTGTAGGGCTGGTGCACCAGAGGAGTAAAAGACCTCTGTTTAATGGGCTCGTAAAAATAGAAGCTACAGTGAAATGGGCTCGTTACGCTGGAGTGAGCGTGAGGGGGATTTTTATGAGAGATGTGTGGCCTGGTGTACAGCTGGGAAACAGGTGACAATGCCAAGAGCCAAGAGGCATCACAGACACCGAAAGTTACTCGCACCAGGAGGGCCGAATCTGTTTTTCATCCTTAAAGACGTTCTGTGCAGGACTTTTTCTGGTTCTTTTTAGCCCGGACCAAAAACTATGCAGGCTGAAAATCCTCTGTCTAAAACTAAGGCAGTCTAATTCAACATCCTAACTTCATGAAGGTTGTTATGTTCTGTTTCTGTTGAAACTGTTTTGGAAATGTTTCAAGTTGAGGCGAGTTCATTTTGTGAAATAAGCTTTTTTAATTTCTTGCCAGGAGTTTGCCATCTTAATATGAAGCTAAAGTTGGCAGTGGTTAGCTTAGCCTAGCATAGAGACTATAAACAGCTGGCCTGGCTCTGTCCAAAAAGGTAACTGTGCCTCTAAAACTCATTAAATAACATGTTGTTACTTGTTTGTTCGATAAGCACAAAAGTCAAAGTGTGAAAATGACAAGTTGTGTTTTTATAGGGGGGGTTATGTGTCAGACCATTTTCAAGCTGGTGCAGTAATTTCTTGGGGAGTCTCCGCTGGTTGCCAGGCAACATCACGGTGACAGCAAAACTCTTGCTGCACCTAGCCAAGCTAAGCTAACCAGCTGCTGACCGTGGCTTCATATTTAGTGGGTAGATATCTCGTCTCATCTTGACAATTTTCCCCAAGGTTGGATCTTGCTTTAACGGTTATTTTGGGGGCTGTAGTTTGGGGTGCTGTTGAACTGTCTTGTGTTCTACCTCGCAAGGTGTTTGTTATATTTGATCTATCCCCATTCATATAAATAATTTCTACTTCGAGGGTTCTGAACCTTTTCAGAGTTGTGCCCCCTTAAAACAATAGTTCGGCATTTTGGAATAGTTGCGTATTCACTTTCTTTTCTGAGAGTGAGATTAAAAAATCGATACCAATCACACGTCTGTACTCTAAGTACGCTGGGAGGCAGTTGTATATTATAAGGACTGGAAACAGCTAGCTTGGCTTTCCCCAAAGTTCCCAGTGTTGAGTCCATCCTTCAAAACATCAGGACTCACGCATTTATTAGTGAAGTATGCAGGACGCAAAAAGTTAAAGTCACATCTATTTATTAAAATACAGCAGTGTCTTAAAGATTGAGGTTCCTTACAGAGCTCTGGACCAGACTATGCATCCCTGACAAGCATACGGCATTCACATCAGTTCACGAAGTCTGAGTGTCTATTCTCTCCCTGGTCCAGCAGATATTAGGTTTAAACATAGTAAATAACATTGTCAGCATGGTCGTCTTCTTATTGGCTGAGACCTCCATCACTCCTCAGGTATGTGCCTCCCTCGTACGGACATTTCACTCTGGACATGATTGACTCTCCCTATTTAACGACTTATCTGTAGAAAAAGAGGTAGTAAAAGACAAGACACTACACAGCACCCAAGGACGGTTTTTCAAATTGTCCTGCCGTTTCCATATAAGGGGTTGTTTGTCACATATAGACAACCATATATCTTTGGGTGCATTCTTTGCAGAATAACACCTCTGTTTAGTACAAGCACCTGAGTTTAATAAGCACCATAGTAAGATAATATATAAAAACACATAAAAATAACCCTTCACCAGTATGCCTCCCTGCCTCCAAAGTTCAATAATTAACACACTGTATCTGTTTAATTTGTACACAGACATGTTTTCAAAAAAAGCAATGTGTGGTTTTAGGAATACTTATGTGCTCTAACTATTCCTTGGCGAGCACAAATGGGTACAGTGATTTCTTGGACTCTTGTCGTCACAGTGAGGTGTGGTCTCATCATGACTTGTACTTCTCTCTGAAAGTATCTGGATAGTCACACTATTAATTTAATTTTTTATATTTTGACCCGTTGCAGAAGGAAAATCACAGGTGTAAATAATAAACTTAATGATAACTGAATTGCATGTTGCTGCTTGAATGGGAAAGAGTCACTGTTATTGTTATTAGTAACACCTGTGCTTTTTCTACTATGATAAGTCTCAATGTCTGCTCTGAACAAGACACATATCCAAAGACACTACACAGAAGTGCTGGTTGGGTGGATAATCAAATGTTTGCCAAGAAGCACAAAACTCGCCCTAAAACCACATATTGTCATTTTTCCATATTTGTAAAGAGGTGCTACGCTTTGGAAGTGCTGTTAGTCATAATCTGTACTTTGGACAGAGGCAGGCTAGCTGTTTTGTCCTGTTTTCAGTCTTGATGCTAAGCTAGGCTAGTTGCCTACTGACTTCGGCTTGGTACTTAATGCACAGACATCTTACTCTGCGAATGAAAGCAAATAAGCACATTTCCCAAAACACTGATCTACTTCTTTATAACTCAGCAAGGTCTACTTGTGACATGTCTTTGTCAGTTGCACCTGTCAAAGACCAGGTCAACCAGTGAGTTTCTTCCCTGTTTTATTTGAAGATTTTATTTCAAATAAAACAAGGGAGTTTTATTAGATTTTAGAGGCTTAAAGGTACAAAAATATAGTAATTCACAAGACAGGAAGCACAAATTAGAGGAACACCTGATGAAATTAATGGAATTTATTGTAGCATATATGTTTTTTTTTCAGCTATCTTAACCTATAAATTGTCTCAGGACCACACAAATATATCTCACCACTCCTTAGTTCTGACTGATTCTATGGTGGTTACTACAACATTCTTCTCTTTATTCTTATATTTGCCTAGAACAGGTTTCCACATACATACTGTAGCATGTCTGTGGTTGGGTTGGGTCTCTATGGGTTTACTGACAACTGTATCTCCCCTCAACCTCTGTTAAACACTCTGCAGCTAAACAGCCTCTAGGGACACCCGGTGGCTTTCCTGCACCACTGGGTGTTTTAAAAACCCGCACAGAGAGATATCAACATGCTGCCGGTCTCTCTTTCTCTCTCTGTCTCTTTACCAATTAACGGCAGGCTGCAATAAAGCCCCGTGACTGCTGAGGATGTTTGCATGTACAAAAAAAAGCATTTACAGTACACTGCAAAGGATGTCACACTGCATCTAACAGGGGTAGATGCTGTGTGTGATTTTTGTTTGTACGTGAGAACATGTCAGGTCTGCTTAGTGTACCTGCTGCTGCTCACATGGTCGAGTCAGGCTCCAGAGGAGGTCCACAGCTCCCCCTGTCAGTCACCGGGGACAGTACAAGATAGGTATTTCTAAACAGCTTGAAAGCTTTATTGCCCTCCAGTAGCCTTGAACAGGTCTGTATGTGTAACTAGACATGCACACATGCAGAACACGGAGGCAAAAACACACACAGAAGATGCAATTAATCTCGTGAAGTCCAACAAACTCTCTCAAGCACTATACCTCACCTACCACCCCTCTGTTTGTCTTTCTCCAGCTCTCTCCATCTCCTTTGAGGCTGCTAAAAATGGCATATAATGTTTGTTCGCTCGTAAACGCACTGTAGAATAGATAGTCCTGAAGTGGGGAAAGGCTCTGCAAAGTCACAGTGACATTGCTGAGCCAGGGTGAGATTGTACTCAGATGAATATTCCACTGCTGAGAAATATCATTTATCAGGGGGTTACCTTTTCTGTCAGGCCATGGTTAGGATGCCCCAGACAGACGCCAGTTAAGGTCAGGGTGTGATGACTGATACTAAATGTGAAAAAAAACCTCTCTGTTTAACTTCCTTGTCCTTACTAAAACATTTTTCTTCTTTTTTTAATTTTGTGTCATATGCATGTATACTTTGAAAAACTAGAGGTGTATCTGTATGTTTGTGTGAACATTTTAATGCTTTTTTAAGGGCTCATGGGACTTGAGTTGAGTTACATTTGGACAATATGCTGCTCCCATGAGCTGCAAAGATGCACAGGATTTGCAAGTTTCACACCACCCATCGCTGTGATTATGACATCCTTTTAAGCTCCAAGCTTTTGTCATTTAGCATGAAAGGCAGTAAAAAGGAAGGAGAAAGTTAACACAATCGTGAGCCCCTCAAGCCCTTCCTCTCCCTCTCTTCATCTCCTTTTATTCACAGGATAAACTGGCAGCAGAATTAAATTACTTTTCAGAGATTGAGAATGGGAGGAGGGGAGGAGAAGAAGAGGAGAGAAAGAGGCTTCCTCTGCCCCAGAATATCACGGTTGTCTCCTTTCCCCAAAGTTGAGGGGCTTTAGAATGATTTAGAGAGAAATGGGAGGTGATAATACGACATTTTATCTGCCAAACACGAGTGGGATTCTATAATCCGCTTCAGCTCTCAGCAGGAAGAACGGGACGATTTTTCTCAGGCATGTGTCATTGGTATTGGTCATATTACGGCTGGGTGATTGTTTTTTTTGTGTCAAATGATATTTGAGTCGAAGGAAAATTAGTGGTGGGGACTTAGCTGAAGTTGAATGAATGACCTTTGTGTCCTTTTTCGAAGGACTTCCTAAAATCCTGTTTGCTTGTTTTCACATGTCTCTCCTGTCTCCTGCATAAATAAAAATGACTGAAAGTTTTGATTATATAACATTCACGAGACAAGGAGGGACAAACAACCCCAAGGGAAGTCAGGTTGTTTACTGCCTCTGTTCTTTAATCAGAACTGAGAGATTAGCACCTGAAAAGCCTGCTACGGGCCTGTTATTGCGCAAACAGGAGAGTCAGGCTTTCACGGTTTATCAGCAGTTCTTTAACATATGCATAAAGAAAGCAGCCTAGCTGTTTGTATGCCGGCGAAGTCCACAGCTCTTCCCTGCCGGCAGCGTGGTTTATAGTGCTGCTGATTTGTAATTTCCTTGTGCCCACAGGTCCCCCAGAGGAGCAGGTTGTAGCTGCTTGCCCTCGCTCTCTGCATTAACTCTCATAAATGATTGAGGAGGCACGTGTCAGCCTTGGTCTAGGCTACATAATGTAAAAAAGGCACATATCAGCTGCATAGATATGAAGAGGAAGTGGGTAACACGTGGAGATGATCTAAATCTCCAACTCTCAGAGAAAGAGCCTGCATCTCCACAATGTCAACCTTTATCATCCTATAAATAACCCTGTGATCCTTAGTAAGTTACAAGGAGACAGTCAGACCACCTTCCAGGATATGGTTTTACCTTTTTAATAATGTTAAACCTTTTGGGATAGTTTAGCCTCAGAGTGATATTTAAACTGCTGTTTTCATCATCCCTTTACTTCCTTTTTTAGACCCAGACAGGGTGGCGGGTTCAGGCCCTCCAAGGCTGATGTTGAGTCGCAGCATAAGGTGAAGGTGCCTGGGGTGCTTTCTTCAAAGGCGGGCTTGTCAGACAGCCACAGCACTCTTATGTAACTGTACGCCTGCCTCTAAACTTGACAACCAAATGTGCCTCATCAGCTGTCTTCACTGCATTATGCATGGGAAGAGTGGAAATGAGTGACTCAAATTCACTGCATCTGTCTTAAGTCAATGTCTTAGCCTGTGGCAGAGCACGTAGAGAGGTCTGGGTTGGGAGCTCGTGTGTACGTGTTTGTGTGGTCAAGGCTGAAAATCGAAAAGTGCATACAATTTACTGCAGAAGATTACAAAAAATTGTCTTCATACACTAGAGAATGAATGATGTGTACACCATGAATTCATGACTTCGTTTGGATGAGGATATACAGTGATATCTTAAATAGCTTGTCAAGAATACAGTGATCCAGTCAGTGAAATAAATGTCAGGTAAATCATATTTTCAGCTACACTTCCTCTTCACTCTTTGCTGAATTTTGTTTCCTTCACTGTTGGTACAAAGAGTTATGTTGCCTAGGGGCTTGAGTGTCCTGTTCTGTGTTTCACTGTGGCAAATGGATGGTAACTTTTTTTTTTTTTTGAGTGCAACCACTAGATGGCGCTTTAATCCCCCCCCCCCCAAAAAAAATGCTCTTGTCATTCCCTCTGTGCAGTTAATGATTAAGAGGCCCTCTGAAATCCGTGCCCCAAACACTCAAGAAACTAATTTTTATTTGCAGTAGCACCAAATGTGATGATAGTAAGAACATCAGGGGGAAAAAAATCATCCAGAGCAAAGTACAGATATACAGTAGGCTCTATTTTTCTGTTGTTAAATGATCATTTTCTCTTGGATTAAAGGATCTGTGTGAAATAGCTGCAGTTTTTCTCACTTGATTTCTCTCCTAATATCCTGGGGGTCAGGATTAAAACCAACAACTTCCTGCCAACTTTTTTCTGTAAGCAAGTGTAAGCAATCAGTCAACATGTGATCTGTTAAGCAATATCGCAGTTTCTGCATCTTCCAATTCATCCGAGTTGTTTTCTTAGATGCTAAGAAAATTAACTTTAGAAACTGCTCGAAACTTTTAACTTTACTTTTAATGTCTGATTTTATGTCCTTGTTCCTTGCGTTTTGAGTTATCTATGATCATTTTACCTTGTTGTGAAAAGCATCTTTGAGTATTTTGAGAAGCCCTCTGTAAATAAAAAGAAATGTAGTTTTAGCTTCAACTTCCATTTTTATATTATCCCGAAGGGAATTTCGGTTTGCAGGCGGGCACACAGCGAGCTCGCAGCAATCTGTAGTTAACAACATAAAAGCAGTATAACTTGAAGATTAAGACCAAATAGTGAAGTGCAGGTGTGCCGTCTCTGCTCTTAACCAGTTATACCTGCAGAATGTTTTTTTTTCCCCAGAAGGACCTCACTGCTGTGATATGATGTGTGATGTGTAATAGGGTCCCAGTTTCCACACAGCTGCCACTATTGATCTGAGAGGGGGTGATATCTACCAACTGTAAGAACTGTTTCTCCAACACAAGTGGGCATCCATGTTGTCTACGGCTACATTAAAGACAACATTGTCCATCAGGACGTACCACTTTATAATAACACAATTTCTCCGTCTTCTTTTATAATCCGAGAACTTTTTGATATTACAATGGTGCCAAAATAATCATGGGTTGTTTTATATTGTGCATGATGATATATGATAATGTTCATGCATCACGTAACCAGCCTCTGAGAAAGGGATCTGTGTGTTTCCCCGGTCTGTTTGTTTTGATCTCACCCCTCTCTCCCCATGCTCCCTGTATGTGACCTTTCCCCCAGCCCCACCCAAAGCCACATACATTTTCTTTGGGGACAAAAGCATGTCCCCATAATCCCGCTGACTCCATGGCAGTGGTCCGGTCCCAGGGCCACACCACATGAGAGACCCCCCTTGGGGGCCCATGTCCTGAAGGCTGCAGCATCAAAGAGATCCCGGGTCGGGGGGCTGAGTAGAACCTGGTTTAACCCTCCTGTGCCCTTTGCATCACAATGTGTGGGTACGTTCCCACTCTTTAACCCTCACTTTCCCCATGATATGCGTATATCAATGATGGCCCCTTCCTCCCTAACAACCTCATGTGTCCCTCCCTCCGCTGTCTGACACACAGATCACACTCTAGTTCATTTTGACTTGAAAATGTGACCTTGATTAAAGGAAACTGTGTAGGTTTTACTCCTAATTAATCCAAGCCAGGAAACTAATTACAACACTTTGGTTTTGGAGCTGAAATTGGTATTAATACTGTCTTTAGGACATCAAAACACTTTGACTGGATAAATTGCAATGGCAGGAATCAACCTGCTTTGCTGTGAGTGAGCACACAGCAAAATAATCCCTACTAATCTTCCTGCAGCTACTAGCAAATATGAATGTCATCTTTTATTATTATTCAGAAAACTAGACGTTGCCCATAAACTGTATTTTTAAGCATGCTAATCCTTCAGTAAAAAAATACACTAACTGCTGATCAGTGTACATACATTTCCCTCTTAAGACCCACTTCGTTTCCATATTAAACGAAATGTACAATGCAGATTCTTCTGGTAAGATGACTTGAAAGATTATGAACCATAATAAAATTATTTTGTCAAGGATCACTCACTGCTGATGACATTACAGATTGGCAGAAGTAGGCGACCCAAACCTTTCCTGGGAGCTTATGGTCAAGCCAACAATATTACTCCATCCATAAAGATGTGAAGGCATCACAAATCCCTTTATCTCACCGCCATTTCCACTGAGATGGCGATTATCCATGCCGTGCGAGACACATTATGCAACAGAGTAATAGACTTGCCGTTCAAAATTAATGGGATTATATTTCATTCTTTGCCGTTCTGACATCTCTATAAACTGGATTTTGCTGAGGGAAAAACTTCTTCACACTTCAAAATCTAGATTTTGCAAGATAGAATGGCTCTACATTCAGGCAGTGTGGTTCATATAGTGGAATTAATCTTATTTAATGCATTTTAAATATGCATTTTCAGTCGCTCACTCTGTCTATGGTTATTCAAATAGTTCAGCCGAAGTTTGGTTTAGGTAAAGTTAAAGAGGCATGTGGCCTGCACCATAAATAAACAAAAACACAGTAGTCTTCACTCAAACTGATGCCCAAACTCAAAGCCAGGAAGTGAAATGACACTGGAGGCATCCTCTCTAGCCAGTTTAACATAACAAAATTCATTGTATTATCACGAGTTTACTTTTCAGTGGCCGAGCAGAAGGCAACTGTTTCAAAGGGACTTGGTTAACTCGAATGGGAGGAGGAGAAGTGGAGGGCAAAGGGCACAATCTTACATGAGTTTCCTCTTTCTCTGATGCCCAATAAAATTGTGAAAGGACTGAAAGTGAACGGCAGGGATGGGGTCCTTCAGAGACACAATAGTATCTGAGAAGAGAGGAAATCTAATCAGCTTGGAGATGCTAATTTTATGGAGCACCAATTAAGGAGGGTTTTTTTATGACACTTTTTTGAGAAAAGAAAACAGCAGAGCTGTTCCTTCTCAGTTGGGGGCCCCTTGGTCAAGCGGCCCCTCTGCACTGGTGAAATGCCCCCCTTCTCTTTGCCTCAGCCTCAGCAGCATTGAGCCCAGGCTCTAATGGGATGGCACCTCCTTTATGCCTGCCCTCGCCCACATTGGGGAAATGAGGCAGTGTCTGTTTGTTGTTCTGGAAGGTTGTGTGTCCCGTTTATCACTGTCACAGAGCAGAGACACACAAAAAGAGAAGGACTGGGGGGGGGCTCTGCTGTCCAATCTGTCCTCCTTTGGCTTTATGACAACGGGCCCCACGTGGCGAGTACCCCACCCTGGACCCATACATCTCCATCTCTGCCTTTCGGGCACCGACAGCCTTTGTATCGGCTCACTCCGGCTGCCAAGATATGTGTCTGTGCCGCTAACGGGGGCCCGGGTAGAGCTCCTAACTAGACAATGACGGGAGATCCAAGACGGCCAATGTTTAACCAGCAAGTGGCCCACTCATGTCCTGGCCTGGCCCCATAGCCCTATAGCCCCCTGTGCCTTTGTGGGCTCAGAGTTAATCTTTTAAAGGCCGGAGCAGAGGCTCACCCCCTCCTGCCCACTGTCCCCCAAATATACTGCCACACAGTCACTAGAGCTGTACTTTTATGGGACCTTTTGTTTAAGTGTTGCATCCTCTGCCTTTAAGTCTACAGTGCTTCATTACCCTGATCTTAAATCTTTTTAGGAATGAACACATCATGAATAATATATTACTAGGAAAATGAAGCAGAATGAAAACTTAAAAGGATGCTTTGTACTCTTCATTGCCTCTGGTTGGTAAACATAAATAAAATCATTAATTAATATGTTGCTGGAAAGATGTTCTGCATAATAGATTATGAAGCTTATCAAGATTTAGGTTGTAAAAAGGCAGAGTTACAACCCAACCACAGCTGCCACAGGTGGACAGTTATCTGATTGGGCCAAACTTAGAGGCCTGGGCCTCTCCGAGACAGGAAAAGTCAGACAAAGAATGATATCAACTACACTCAGCCCTCGTGCCACTGAGAGGCCACACAGCCATATGACAGCAGCCTGGTGTGGCAGCTGAGAAACAGGCTTCTTGTCCTTGTGTGAGGGGAGAAATCTCAGCGTGTACATTCCCTTTCACAAAAAAGGTGGGGTCATATTGTGGCTTGCTATCTCTTTTAAGGAAGAAATGGTAGCATCTGTGTATATCATAATGTACTGATGTGCAACCACATAACAATGAAGTTAAGGATAAGGGTAATGATGGTAATTATATTACTAAGCTGTATAACTGTATAGTTCTGAAATGAGTCACAAAGTGCTTTACAGAGCATCAGCAGACAAATAAACCAAAGGAATAACATCCAACCCACAATGTAAATACAATGTGTGCAGTCAGAAATTAAAAAAAGTTAATACAACAAGCAGCAGTAATAATACAAAACCCCAGAATAATGAGAGATATAATAAAATAATAATAAAGCAAAACGTTTATTCAGAAGGGGTTCTGAAAGGTGTTTAATTAATCTAATTTTTTTTTAAAGGATAGGTTCACAATTTTTCAAGTCTGTCTTAAATTAATATCCACATGTCCATGTACACATTCAGAAAGGTTCCTGGTTGCTGTAAATGTTCCTCCTGTCCAGCTTCTCAGGAAATCCGCAAACCGCATGATTATGATGATATGGTGAAGATGATATTCATTTTGTATGAAGTTTTTTTATGTATATTTTTAATACACATAAAAAATAAATAACATTCAGACATAGCCAATATAGTTCTTAAGTCAAATGAGTGTGTTTTCCCCTCGTTAGGAAAGGCAGTCTATGTGTTGATGACTCGTACGACACGTTTGGACCAGTCGTGAATTTCTTTCGTACCAAAGAAAACTCAAGTGCCAGAAAACTGGCGAATGCCACAAATCCTCTTAAATCGCTCGTATGCACTACATGAGAACAGCTCTCATACGACTGGTTCTGGCATGATCTCCATTGTCATTTTTATTCCACGCATTCTTCTTCCTTGTCAAAACTTGGTGCCTACATTACCCACAATGCAACTCAACTGCCGACAGCTCAGTCAGAGATTTTTGGTGTTATGCCGAGCCTCTAGCTTCAAGCAGAAATGAGGAGTGAGCTACAGAAAGCCAGTCATGTCTTAGGTCTTCAATAGATGCTAAAATGTTAAGAGTCACATAATTTTATACAGGATAATGGTATCTGAAGCATAATATGAAAACATAGATTCAATGACAGCAGTATGACACAGCTCTCCTATGATGGAGACAGGTCAAGAATGCCATCCCACTTTACCCCTCCACTAGTTGACAGCAGGAGGCCTATAAACCACAGGGTCATGGCCTGGTTTTTGTCAGCAAAGCAGAGAAGAACAACACGGCCATTCTTGACTTTGTCCTTCATATTATGTGTCTGAGAGTCAGCGTGTGTGTTTTTTCATCATCTGTCAGTCTTACGGGACACAGTTACAGATCTGCATTAGGAACTGTCTATGCTTCGGCCATGTTGGACACTGGATGATAATGTGCCACAGGAGCAGATCTCCTCATCAGTATTCAGATCCAGCCATATGTGAATTAAGGTTTAATGTGCATCCGTAATCGCCCACCTGAGCCCCTTGGGTGGAGTGAATGTGTGTGTGCAATGAAAAAAAAGAAAGGGGCAGGGGATAAAGATGAAGATGAAAATGGCAGACTGAGGGGATATGACAGAATTTTTTTAAAAATAAACCCCAAAATTGTAACAGAACATTGCAGCAATACAGCTTCATAAAGCGTACTTTCGCAGGTTTTTAAATGTCCAGACGAGGCGTGTGCCCATTCAGCTAAATTGCAGTTCTCCATTTCGCTACATCAAGTTAAAAGCCAAAGAAGTCAATTGTGTGTCACTAACTAGTCTGATGCCTTCAAAAGACCAATACTTACAAAACAGACACGCTTCATTCAATGGGTCTGCAGAGGCTGTATAGAAACCAAACACATGTGGGTGCACACACGCACACTAACACACACCATTGATCAGCTCGTCAATCACGGGCCAATGAGGATGGCGAGTGGCCACCAACACTCAGGTTATTGTGTGCGTTGACCCCGGGGTCAGCGGTAAGTAGCTGAGGACTGAGCCCCACACAAAAGGACAGCATCATGTACTTTCCACATACAGTGGTGTTGCCGCCGGCACCCTTATGAATAGACACATGGCAGGCCTATCCACAGATGGGACAGGGACAAGGAGGGGGCTGTGTGTGTGTGTGTGTGTGTGTGTGTGTGTGTGTGTGTGTGTGTGCATGTGTTGCCGTGGTGAAGGAGCACAAGCGGAGGTAACAGACTGAAACAATGGTGCTGATGAAAGGCAGGAGTCGTGCCTGGGCTTCGGGGAGGGAAATTATTGGGCGAGCAGGTCCCCTGGTTTATCAGACTGGATAACGCAGAGACGAGGGGGATGGAGGAGACAAAAGGGGGGCATAGAGAGGCAGAAGTCTGCAGACCGCCGACACAAAGCCACCCCCATGCACCAGTGAGTGGCCAACTGTTCAAAAGTGTGACCAGCACAATGCCGAACAGAAATACTTTGTGTGTGTGTGTTGAGTGTAAGTGTGTGTATCTCTATAGGCTTGTGGCACGTTAATGTAATTTTTTGATTAAGTAGGATTTGCCAACTCTTTTACTCCTAATCTACAGCATCTGTGGGCCTGTTCACACCTGGCATTAACATGCGTTTTGGGTGATCCGATCACAAGGGGACAGCTCTAATTGCAGGTGTGAATGCACCCAAGATGTATTGAGATCAGATCCGTCAGACCAAATTTGGAGGTGGTCTGGGTCGCATATAGTCACATTCTTTTAGCAGTGTGTATGCGAATTTGTCCCGGGCGACACTGAAGGAGCGCCTACTCAACTGATGTCTTCTGCGTAAGAAGAAGCACGTCCTCATTCCCAAACAAATACAAGTCTTACAAATCGCATGAGCCGGCTTGGTCCACCATGTCTGAACATTTCAAAAAGCCCACAGAGATATATTGCAAGTGTGTCGAACATCTTGGGCGATTTGCTTTGCCTGGAACATGCCAAGGAATAGACCCAGTCTGTATTGTTTTAATTATGTCGTCTTCTTCTTTTAATTTCCGGCAAACTAGGCAGGGGAAGTGCATTGCCGCCCCCTGTCGATTAAAAACAAACAACGAATTTGGTCTTTGCAAACAGAAATAATGTACGTGTTTACGTGTTTTGCATATAGGGCGGGGAGGTGAGATCTGGTCACAAGTGGTCACTAGATACGCATCTGGAGATGCATTCTAAAGCCAGGTGTGAACTGACGTACTTAGAGCTGTCCACTTGTGATCGGATCACCCAAGACACATGTTAATGCCAGGTATGAACAGGGCATAAAACTCTGCTCATACATCCTTAAGTATATCTACATTTTCTTGAACTTTAATGAAGCCATGTCAATGTACTGTTGGTTTGTTAAACAAGAAGAATTGCCTCAGTGATCATCACAGTCTTTAAAAGGCCAAATTGTACCAAATCACAAAAAAACACATTTACTCTTTAGCTTTATCTAGTAATGTAGATAGTTTGGGTTATGATTGCCTAAGTTTTGAGAATTGTGTCTCCACCCCGAAGTAATGGAGATGAATGGTATTTGTGATACTCAGAGCACTGAAAATTTAAATTCACAAAGGTTCAGCAGCCTAGTATTTTTCCAGAAGGTGATTTCCCCTTTAGATAATTCACAGACCTATCTTTAAAATGTTTTCTTTATAAATATTGTAAATATCTAGTGAGAAAATACTCCCTCTAAAAACTGTTGGCAGGGTGTTCTCTGTATTAGCCAGTGTAAGAGGGACACTGCTTCTGGAAAAAGTTGAATTATTTTACATGCCATTTTTCAGTGCTGTGTGCACCGCAAATTAAATTCCATTCGTCTCCATTGTATTAGAGTGGAGGCAAAAATCTAAATCTCAAGACTTGGACAAATAAAACCAAAACTATCTGTATGATACTGGTATGTTTTTGCAGTGAACCACCTCCTTGAAGCTTCAGGTTTTTGAATACTGAATATAACAAGCGTTAAAGTTATCAGTCTGAAAAAAGGCAAGTCCTGTGTTTTTGACTTAGATGCACCCCTTGCCAATTTATTCAGAAATTCATTGTATTATAAATCGAACTATGGGCATGTGCCTGCCTGTTGCATCTTGGTTCTTTGCTTACCTCAGAGCTTGCTTTTAAAGTGAGCCCATATAACTTTTGATAAACAGAAGTACTGATTATGGGGTAATGTTAAGTAGGCAAATATAATGTCACAGTAGGGGTAGACTGGAAGAAAAGAGTCCTCAATCTGACATTTTACAGCAATATCTACCTAAAGTTTGCTAATGTAAGCCAACATTAGCCACCATATGCAGCTGGTCATACCAGACCAAGTCAGGTTGTAGCAGCAAAACTCCTGAGTGTGATGAATTGCGAAAAGGTTCATTTTGTTGCTTTAGAATTCTACTTTTCATCCATAAGAGGAAGAATGCGTTGTGTCTTTTACATAGTCTCGCTTTAAAAAGTTTTCAGGAGTTCGCCATCATTTGGTTCCCGGCAAATATCTGGACCCGGTCACTACACCTCCTGATGACGGTCTGCTTGGCAACCGGTTCTGCTCTTTCTCCTTTCACTCTCTCCCGCTCTGGCCTGCCTTTCCTCCCTCGGTGTCCCCCTAGGGTAATTGTGGGGTAATTTATGAAGTTCTAGCAGCATGGAGTAGGTCAGTGTATGGGACAGCCTGCTGACCGAGCCCCATTCAGCTCCAGAGGAGAGGGCCTGGACTTCTTTTATCCTGCCCATAATCAGTATCTCTCCCTGGGCCTGGATCCCCCTCCTGATTCCCCTCGCCCTGCAGCCCTCCTCAGCATGCAATCCTCCGTGGCTGCTTAAAGATGAAGGGGAAAGTTATTGGACTCTTTAGTGACTCATAAACATCCTAGGGGATTTTCAGAGCGCCTTTGTGTCTGTGTGTTGTGGCAGAGATAATGCAGTTGTTTCAGGCAGTGTAAATGAATAAATCACTGAGCAGTATGTCCCAGCGGTGGGAGATAACAAAGGGCAGCACTCCCTGTTCTCAGAAACACTTGTCGGCCCGTTCAGACACTTTGTGAAACAGTTTTATATCACTCTCCCCAGACATTGGTAGTCATAGGGAAAAGTTTAGATCCATGGATGAAACCAACCCAATCCCACATATCTTCTCCCGCTGATCACTTCTCCTGCTGTGATTTTGATCTCAGAGCCTTGAGCGACATTGTGAAAAATAGTGGCAAACCAAGCTGCTGCATGTCCTCTATGGGCTCTTCTGTCGACCACAAGCCCAGATTAAAGCTCAGTGTGTGTGCGTGTGTACAGAAGATCCAGCCACTGATCCTGTTAAACAATGACCAGCAGAGAGTGAAGGAAGCCTTACGGTACACAGCGCAGGTTTGCTCTTCAGATCAGCGCTTTATTGAGCCATGATAGGCCCTAATCTAGCCTGATCCTCTGTTGCTACAAGCATATGCCTGTGATAATGCCCTCATTTTCTGGTCACCTGAGCACTTTCATTGGAGTACACCCCGTGAGGCAGCAGAAAGGGGGCCTCTAAAGACTAAAAAAAAGTCTGTCACAGAGCCCTTGAATTGAATGAAGGTGGCATCCAGAGAAGAAAGTCAAACACTCTGATGCAGGGTTAAAAATTGAAGGATTATGTGGAAACATGGAGGGTGGCTACGCTTTCATTTGTAAAATGCAAAGCTTAGAGATCCTTGTGTCTCTCTGTGTGGCCCGTTGCCTCTGTAAACACATGAATAAGAATAAGAATGAGCAGGAGAATGGGATTTATCTGGCTCATGCATATAATAATGGAGTAAGAGAAGGTCTGATTACCCTCTTTTTATTCAGATAGAGCCCCTAACAATGATCCATATATGTGTTCAGGGTGTTTGCACTAGTACACAACTTCTCTTAGCTGTTTCTTCTCTTTAATATTCTGTATCTCATTTACTCATTTTATATGAGTGAAAATCTTACCAATGTAACTTCATGTTCAGATAAAGAGTGGGCTTGGAAAAATTTCTTCTGAATTTATAGATTATTTATTTAGAGCATTAAGGAACATTATTGATCGTTTTCATCTCTTTAGAGTGTGTTAAACACAATGACTGGAGTGGCACGGAACCAGTCATTAAAAGGTCTGAAAGACTGGAAAAGGATGAAATCCAGACCATTGTGTCCAACATAGTTAATTAGGACCTGACCCAATTAACAGAGAAGAGTCCAGCAGCCATGTTGGCTCCGAGCCTAACGATGGGAAAATCCATATGCTCCAAATAAATGGCCCATGTTGCCTCTCAAGGTTTCCCAATTATAATATCAGCGAATGTTGGCTGAGCCAAAGCACCCTGCGGAGCCCCCTGATGGCACTGTGGAGGGGGGTGCTGAGGACCCTCTCGATTCCCAGTCCTAACTTTTTTGTGGGTCCATGGGTGTCGGTTCTTACTTTGAGAATGCACACAGCGAGGTGCAGACCATTGTCAGCTTCAGTGCAAGTCCATCAAAATTAAAACACTACACTTGTGATTACAAATTATAAATGAGGGGCATGTACACACTGTTAAATAAACAAACTTGGTTCAGCCATTCACATACAGGTAAAAATATGGTATATCTAAGTATACTATACTTTAAAAAATGAGGTTAAAAGAATGCAGCATTTGTTGCCTCATATTGAAAAATGGATATTCAACCTTTTCACCCACTGACAGGTTAAGATGAAAAACTGTACGGGTTAAAGAATATTTTGAAATATTGGTTCAATTTTTATATCAACTAAGAATAATTATATGTTGGAAATGATATTTTTTAAGGGATGTTGATAATGTTGTTAGCATCTATGATAAGGGAACTGGAAACAGCCTCAGACACCACCCTGATTAATGCAAGGTAGCCAAAAAATGTTTGATGAGGCTGTTTGAATCTATCAAACCAACAATATACCAAGATATATGAATTTCAAGTCAGTGGTCACTCCAAATTCACTTTGACAGAAAACTATTCCTGCAACAATCCTAAAGCTGCACAAAGACGCCCACGGTTGGAGGAGAACATTAAGTAGTGTTGAGTAAATATAAACCAGGGTGTCCTACTGTGCACCAAGAGGAGAAAAGCAAACATTTACTTAGAAGAGCTGACAGATGATGAAACGTGACACATTCCAGCCACGACACCTTTAAAATGTTTCGAACATTTGAACTGAATAAAACCTTTTATGTGCAATTATTGTGCTCCAGGCAAGAATCAATACCTCATCCAAGGTCCACAAAACCAGTGTTTTTGCAAATCTCTTTTGCAACCCAGGATGGTGTAACACAAGAGCAGATCATTATTATATTTCAAACTACTGGCCCTCTAGCACTGCCTCACTGGAGGCCTTGCTTGGCAGCAAAGAGGCAGGAAATTCCTGAGCTAAGTAGAGAAATCCAGCCTCTGAACAGAGATGTTTAGAAGTCAGCTTGATCTAGCCACAAGATCAGCTCAGCAGATACACATTGGACATCAAGCCTGGTAGGAATTCATATTTTACAAATGGAAACAGTTTCAGTTTCTTTCAAGTTTATCCAAGTTTATCCAATGTTCCTGACAGCCCCATTTAATATCAACTGAAAGAATAGGTGAAAAAAGCTGAGAAAGTGCTAGTAGCTTTACAGTGGAATTAGGGGAAGACAATGCCATCCCCACTCTTTAGTATCTCTTTAACTACCTCCTCCCCAACTGAAGGACCCCCTTTCCAGTGATAGTGATGTGATTTCACAGACTGTTTGGGGAGCCAAGTCAAATTTATCTGACCCCTTTTGTTTTGAGCTCCTGGTTGAATTGTACCTAGTGTGCCATTAACGCAGCTCTTTACATGTTTAAGAACCTCATATGGTGCTTCATACCTTTCTCCAAAGTGTCTCATGGATACCATATGTAAATAAGGCCTTAAAGGCATCATATATCTGGTGTGATGGAGCAAGGCAGTAAAAACAGTGGTCTGTTTCACTCTTTAGCTGATCTGGGGTTCACACTCTCACTTTTACTTCACTTTGAATGTCATACTTGCTAAACTGAACATTTTTCTTTTTATACAGTTTTATCATCACACATATACTTTTAGTAACATGCACAGCAGTCTTTAAAGAAAGTTTGAACATAGTTCTGTTTAACTACTGGGTGAACAGCTTAACACAACATTTGATCATCCCCTGTTTTGGTTAATGTGTAGGGGGTTCATCAGGGTGGGGGGAATTGGGTGTGGGAAGGTGAAGTGGGGGCCGCAGGAAGGAGGTGTAAGAGGGGGGTGAAAGTGTGTCCCTTCTGCAATTGGCTGTGGCTCTAAGTGTCTCATTATGCGGCTTATTGTTCCTTTGTTGTGTCGGTGGTATAAATACACCCCAGTGGGCCCAGAGGGTAACAGTTTAGACTGTGGACAGACTCACTCCTGTGGACAGACTAATCATTAGACTGAACTCTGAGAGAGGTGAGACTGTGGTGCCACTACAGGCAACTGGGAAAGATTGTAAACCAAGAACTAGGAAGCATCTTTAGAATTTAAGTCCTCAGCTCAACAGAGTTTTATTTTTGGACCATTTTTAAATTTCTCCTGCTTCAACCAAGATGGATTCTGATGCTGGCTCCACCTGCAGCCGCTCTTCTTCCCCAGACCTGGTGGTGGATGACTCAGCTGGGAGCTTCTTCTCCAACAAGATGTTCCAGACATTCTGCCAAGGAAACAGAGCAGACAGCGAGGCCAGCGAGGGAAGGACGGACCGCTGCAGTGGAGGTGGGAAGACCAAGACCAGGTCTGAGCTCAGCAAGGAAGAGATGCAGGACCTGAGGCTGAAAGTCAACAGTCGGGAGAGGAAAAGGATGCATGATCTGAACCAGGCGATGGACGGCCTCAGAGAGGTCATGCCCTACGCTCATGGCCCCTCAGTCCGCAAGCTGTCAAAAATCTCGACCTTGCTGTTAGCCCGCAACTACATCCTCATGCTGTCCAGCTCTTTGGAGGAAATGAAGAAGCTGGTGGGGGATGTTTATGGAGGCAGCGCCGGCGTCCAGAGCCGCACTGCTGCCCACCCTGCTGCGCACCCTGCTATCACCCCTTCAGCCCCCACAGCCCACCTCCCTCTGCATCCTCTGGCCCAGTCCCTGCACTCTCTGGTGGGCAGCACGCCTTCCACTCTCCAGCATCACTCATCTTCTGCTCCTGCAGCCCCAGTCACGCACTCCCCTCCATCCGCCAGCTTCCTGGGTTTTCATGCTCCAGTCCAGGGCCTTCTGAAGGACCCCCTCCACCTGACAAGCTCCTACAGGCACTTCCCTGGCATGCCCTGCCCCTGCTCACTCTGCCAACCTTTGCCCACCACTACCTCCACATTGCACAGCCTGCCTATGAACAAGTGAGCGGGACTCTCTTAGAACTGACCTATGCTGTTTGAACCAAACAGCTCACAGAAGATTGTTAAAGAAACTGCTAAAATAATGGCTGGTGCCACAATTTGTACATATTGTATATATCTTCCGCCATGTGAACTGCTGCTATTTTTTTTATTATTTGTCTCTTCGGCATTGTTTATACAGAAATATTCTAAATGCACAATGGATTTTATCAGAGAAGAACAGACTGTAATTTATCTGATATCTCTGGTGATGAAAATTTGTCAGAAAATGGAACTGGTGTGTCCATTTGTGCAGGATTTCTATTTTCCTAAATTAAATTTTTTTTTAATAATAATAACTCTCATTTGCCTTCTTCTTTTCATGAATCTGATCCTGAAGTTTTGCTTTATTTTTCTGACTGATTTTCTTTCATTGGTGGTACTTCAGTCTGAACAAAAAGTCATATTTTTAAACATTTTCTGTCTGGTACTATTTCTATTTACAAGGCAGCTCCTTTATTCTGAAGGGTTCTACACTCACAAATGCACATCAGCTGTATGAAAACAATACAGCAACATCTTCTTAACTCAACAGAAGGGGTTTTATTGGTGCTTGGAAAGACAAGGGAGCTATATAAAAATGAATGATTAGGAAAGGGTGTCATTGGTTGCTAACCAGCTTTGGACAGACCCACCTCTAAAGAGCTAAAAAGGGACAGAAGGGCTAGACAATACGCCGGCACAGAGGCTGACTGTGGTGCTCTTGTGCCAGGGGACCATCCATCTTCACCTCAACAGGGTGTAGGAGATGAAAGGACGACACAGGCGCCGGGAAGGCCCGTCAGTTTTGTCTGACGCAGGCGAGGGACATAGTCATGTCCTTAGCTCTATGCCTACGATTTGTCACTGTCTCATAAGAACATGGATAGAGGCACACAAAGGGCAAATTTACAGCAGAGGACATATTCTGATCAGTCTAACACAAGGTCCTATAAAACCATACAGGATTCCATTTTCCTTTTTAATGAATATTTCCACACATTAGCAACACAAATTAGTAGTCAAATTTGGTTGCATTAGTGTACAAATTCAAGTTCTAGCTGACTGATAACAATGATTACGCAAATAAACCACAAACATAACTATTATACACACTGATTGCCATGAACATTGTTTAGTCAAACAACGCAACAATGGCTGGCCTTCACTTAGCAACAAATCAAGCGTGTAAAATACATGCTTATCCTCCCACGGCTGACAGATGAGCTGGAGATCAGGGGAGAAATGAAGAGATGTAACACTCATTCTCACCCACCTCCCTCCTACCCCTCCTCCTCCTCCTCAGAGCCCTGAATAGGTCTGAACAATAGCCATGCGTGGGACACAAAGGCTGGGGGAGTCCAAGCTCTCGTGCCTGGGACACAGACCTCCTCCATTCAATCTACATTTCATCATGGTAACAAGCGCTGTCAGGCCAAAAGGCCTGACACCCTCGCTCACCACAAAGGCGGTTAGCTCTAATATATGAGGGTATTGACACTGTAAAGAGCCCCTGTCACTACTGGGGGATTGTCAGCTGTGGGATGTCTCAGTGGGGGGAGGCAGCTGCCAGCCAAACCAAGCGGTGGAGCTTCTGTCGTGGGGACTGGCGTTGCAGCGTCACCTGGTCCCTGGTCCCTTGACACAGAGACCCCGGGTCCTCCCGCAAGGCCCCCCCTTTATTTGGGCACAGGTGGGAATGGGAACACATTGTGGAGATTAGTGAGGATTGGCCTCCCTTTGCTCAAGGTAGATAATTAGAGACATTGACTTGTGCAAAGCTGGTGTTTCCTGATCGGCACCAGATGGTGTTAACCCACGGTATGGCATCAGCAGTCTGGAGTGTATGCGTGTATGTGTGTGTGTGGGTGGGTGTAATGAGTGTGGTGTGTAATGGATATGCTTCTTAAATCACACAATATGGGCAGGTCCTCTGTGTGCCATTATGGTCAGCCACTGCTGTCATCATGCTGCTCTTTAGCATACGCTAACCAGCAGTGGCAGCACTGTTTTTAGTCGCAATGTTGTGCACAATTAACTCTGAAGATTAAACACAATAATACAGAAAAGGGTCATTTCAGCAGGGGTGGAGGAAGCATTCAGATACTAAATAAAAGTGGCAATCCTACTGTTTTTATCATTATCATTAACTAGCATTTTTGTTTAGCTGATTTAGGTGTAGGTTTTAACCACTTTATTAAGTGTTGGGCAGGTTAATATTCAAAACCTCAGGGTTATAAAGACATTTATGCTGACAATTGAGTCCTTGAAAGCACATTTTGCTGTGCATTAAGAATATTTCAACCTGTTTTTAATTTCAAGCAAGTTGTTTAAAAAAACCCACAAATGAGTGTGACTCATTTGGCTGCTCTAAAGCTGAGTGTCTGTATCTTGAAACAAGAAAGAATATGGCACCAAATGTAGGAAAAAGTTGACTGTAGAAAATCTTTGTAACAAATTCATTTGCACTGAAAAAACGTCTGACAGATAAAAGCTCATAGGCTAAATGTCCCAACATTGGAATAGACAGTAAACTCTTCCACAACACAAAGGATGCAGTGATGATAAAACACATTCCCTTTTTTGTGAATTAAATGTAATGCAAACACTGTCATGTCGTGCCCATCTAGACAGATGGATAAGCTAACTTCTCAGATACTGATCAATGGAGGAGTGCTTGTCCCAACTTGGCTCAGCACAACTTACATTGATAGAGTTAATTAGGGGACTGAAAGACCCAATTAAGGGGATTGAAGGGCTGGACAGGAGAGACATATTGCAGGACATACGCACGCATTGTGTAGCGTCTGGATAAAGGGGAACTTCAATTAAGAGAGAACACACTTCCAGAGGCTTGTTGCCTGTTCTTTTTCATTTTGTGCTCAGCAAAGCCCACAGCCCCCTTTTCACCCAGAATACTGATGAGGAGAAAGCACAGCTGCTGGGGCTCAACACGCATATGCAATATGCTCACACGCATGTCCACAGATGTACAGAGAGGAGGAGATTGATGAGGGGATTCAGGTTGGAATTACTAAACACTGATTAGCCACCATAATGGCTCCGGAAGGAAAGGTTTGGGCTGGATACATTTGTTTGGTTTCATGTCCAGCTTAGTGGTTAAATGAGCTTTAATGAGAAGAATGTGATCTCCTTTTGTCGTGTCTGACTCACTCACTGTGTAAATTTGCAGTGGTGCAAACGTCTGACATCCTAAACGCTATGAAATCACATGCAAATGGAGATATTAAGTCGGTTACCTGTGGTTTGTCAAAAAATGAAAATTTGGGAAAATTTACAAACTCAAATCTCATGTCACTCTGAGGTCACAGACTTTGCCTGGGGGTGACATCACTGCATCACTGTCAAGTTGGATTTGTCTTGCTCACAGCATTTTTTAGATGTGTTTCATCTGTTAGACAATGGTATGGTATGACCTGGTTTAAAGGAACGGCAAGATTACAGGGTGGTAACTTACTGCCTAAAATATTTTGTTATAGTAACTTTAGTTTTGTTTAACGCCACTAAATGACTGCATGTGCAAACCTATGATTTGATGCACTATGTTGTGTGGAATGTAACTACTCTAAGTACATTTACTCAAGTGCTTTAGTTTAATACGAATTTGAGGTACTTGTACCTTTCATGCAGCTTTGTACTTGTACATTTCAGAGGGAAATATTGTACTATTTTGTCCACTACATTAACTTGACAGCTGTGGTTTCTAGTTACTTTGCAAATTAAGATTTCTGCATACAAAACATAGGAAGAGCTTATATTCCTTATGATGCTTTGTTATAGATTAAACTACCCGTCAGTATATACAAGTACAGATGAAACGATTAGTTGATTAATTGAATAGTTGACTGAGAAGAATAATTGTTTTAGTCATTTTTTATGCAATATTTAATGGTTCAAGCCTCTCAAATGTGAGGATTTGGTGCTTTCCCTTTCAATTATCTTAATTCATTTTCAGTAATATTGAAGTTTGGACTGTTGGCTGGACAAAATAAGCAATGTGAAGGTGGCACTTTGAGCTCTGGGTAATTGTGGTGGACATTTTTTTGTTATTTCCAGAATTTTACGAACCAAACAGTCAGTCAGTGAATTGAAAAATAATCGGCAGATTAATTCATAATGAAAATAATCATTATTTGCAGTCCTATACAAAATAGACTGAAACTAGCACCACCTTGACCAACTACAACAGTGAAGTGCTGCTTACACCCTAAGGCATGAGTGATTATAATCTCATGATCCCATGCCTTTTTTCTGCATTGAGGAGTTTTACTTTTGTTACTCTAAGTACATTTTCCTGATTATACGTTCAAACTTGTGTGTAAGTAACGTTTTCTGTGCAGGACTTTTAGTTGTAACTGAGTATTTCTGCAGTGTGGTATATGTACTTTTACTTAAGTAAAGGACCTGAAAACTTCCTCCACCACGAGTGTTGATGTATGAAAATTTCAGTGACTGTATGAAGAAATGCTGAAACACAGCACCTCTAACGATGCACCAAAACAATGGAGAAAACTATATATTCGCATCCTCTTAGTAGGTTGCTGTAGACCACAGTACCACACTGGCCTTTACCACCTGGGCTTTAGCGTCGCCGTCCTATTTGGTCTTCTGGAGCCACCATAGATAACTCAGCGAGTGCAAATCATTTGCAGGTTAACTGAAAAGAAGAGTATTTAAAACTGCGATTCTCTCTGCAAATGTGACTGTGATTATCTGTAAACCAAAGGAGGGAAGTCACACTGCATCACATGTGTATTTTTTTCAAAGCCATGCAGCCGGGGTTAGAGTTCAGTAAATACTGATGATGTCATCGTCTGAAGATGGCTGAAGGGTGAGAGTGAACTCGCAGTTTTAGTTTTAGTTTTAGTTTTAAAATATAATTTAGGATAGAGCACCGACACCGTGTACATATCGTGTTCCTTGTTGTGTTGCGCGTATCATTAGGTTTAGTGTAATTATTTAGGTCAAACATTGTACTCTACAGCGTCCGGGATCAGTTCAGGAAGTGTATTTGTTTACCAACACATAGCCTGGCTAGCGTTAGCGTAGCCCGGACAGCTATGGTGTAGAGCAGCTGAAATCACGATGTAACCACCAGTGGGCTGTATATATAGTTTATTTTTACAGTTAGGGTTTGTGTGTAGCATTAGCAATCGCACTCGCGGCTTGTTTCGTCAAGTTAGCTTGGACTGCACTGATAGCTGACGTTAGCTAACTCGTTTAGCTTGCTAGGCGTGTGTGTGTTGAGGTTAGCTAAGGATACCTTGAGAAAGTCAGCAGCTGACAGTCAACGAGTCTGAAGTGTCGCCAAATTGATAGAGGGATATGTGCATTTGATAAATGTACAACGTTCGTGCAGTTGTGGTGTTATGTTTGTGTGTTTTCTCTGTGTTTTCTCTGCTGTTTTGCTGTGAAAAGTAGCTAATATCTAACTGTGTGTATGCTCACAGAGAAGGCTGGTGGGGAGGCTGGCTTCAGCAGAGCTTCCAGGCCGTCAAAGACAAGGTATTCTGCACCGTGGAGCCGAGTGCTTCTTTCTTTATCTCAAGCTCAACATTTACAATACTCCAGCAACTCATTTTTAAAGTTTAGATTTATGAAATGTGTTCACTTAATAAAACAGCAGTGAAGATGTTAGCAAACAAGGCAGTATCCACGGCTGTCGTAAAGGGGCATTGGAATTCAGTGAGTATACTGCTGCAGTCTACAGAAATGTCAGTAAGGCTCTGCCATTAAAGAAAAGCGGGACAGCACAGCATTGCAAAGCTAGCAGGCAAGATTAAAAGGTCCCAGCTGTATGACTATACACAGCCAAGAAAGTCACATGTATTCAGTTCCCAGATAAATAGGATTTGAGGCCAGTTCATCTACAGTGCATGAAGGTTGCTGTGCTCCCTGAACTCCTCATCTTTCCTGATGTTCTTCAAGTTTTTTTATATGGATGGTGTAACTTTTTTGTGTATCACAGGCAGTGAACTGTGTTTCTTGTTCAATCTACATACACATTTAAATGAAACAAGAATTTCCCAATGGGGACGATCAAGTTGAATCTATTTTGATCTTGGCTACTTGACTCTCTTCTTCACAGTCATCTGAGGCCTTAGAATTCCTAAAGCGAGACCTGACAGAGTTCTCCACTGTGGTGCAGCATGACACAGCCTGCTCAATTGTGGCTACAGCCACCGCTGTCAGAAACAAACTTGCAGTAAGTTGAAGCCCTCACCTTGGACATTGTGTTTTATCTAAATATCTCCTGACAGTGCATCTGTGTTACTGTCATATGTACACAGTAACATAAATCTAACCTGTACTCCTATCCAGGTGGAAGGCTCGTCAGAGACCACGGAAAAGGTGAAGAAGAGCCTCTCTAGTTTCTTGGGAGTCATAACAGACACACTTGCTCCACCCCCTGATAAAACCATTGACTGTGATGTCATCACATTGGTGGCGACGCCAGCGGGAACCACAGAGGTGTATGACAGTTCCAAGGTTAGCTGAAATATGGACTTCAGAGTTACCAGTTTTTGTGACCACTTAACTGAGTTTCTGGATGATCCAAGGACGGGGCTGAGCACTGTCCTTGTGCTCTGGCCTGCTGTGATGAACAAGCAAATGGAAAACCATATGGGTTAATCTCTTAAAATAAAATAACTAACAATGTGTTTATTCAGGACTGATATAGTTTTGCTGTAAGAGGCTGCAGGACTCTGAAAATCAGCGCATGATGTGCTTGTAGAAAAAAAAACAACCACAGCTAATCATTTGTTTTCCCTGCAGGCACGTCTCTACAGTTTGCAAGCTGACCCTGCCACATACTGCAATGAGCCTGATGGTAAGGCAGTACACAGTAAAGTAGTTGGCAGATGCTGACACTGTGTTTAGTATTCCAGTTTTTTCAGTTACTCTTTATCTAAAGTATACTATGGTCGTGTTGTTTGTATTTCCTTCTGCTGCTGTGAAACTTAAAGTTTGCCTTATCTGACTTTAAAAGCTGCCTTTTTCTTAATTTTTTTTCTTCACCTGTTTTTAAAAACATCAAGATTTTAATGCTATTGAGCAATTGAAATATTAGCCAGAGCATTTGCTGGATTTGTGTGGTGTCTCTCTATTTAATTCAGCAAAATAAGTACCATTCAGGTGTACATTTAAAATGTGGTAATTGTGAGATTGGTGTAAAGACAGGTGGGGTAATCCACGCTTACTTGTTCACACATTTCTGTGCCTTTCTAGTGTAAAATAATCTAGTGTCTTTTAATCAGAAGTTATTTTCGTCCAGGTCCCCAAGAGCAGATTGACAACTGGCTGTCCAGCTTCAGTATGGAAGATAAGAAAGGAGAAATCTCAGAGCTTTTGGTCCACAGTCCCTCTATACGAGCCCTTTACACCAAAATGGTATCTATTGTTGCTTCTGTCAACACTTACTGTTACAGAGCTTTTGTTTTAAACTTATAGACCAGATAAGGACAGTTTTTTTTGTTTTTTTTCTCTCTCTCTCTCCACAGGTGCCAGCAGCTGTAGCCCATTCAGAATTTTGGCAGAGGTATTTCTACAAAGTCTTCCAGCTGGACCAGGTAATCATGCTGTTTTCTGTACTGTATTCAAAACTGCAGACTATCCTATAGGTGTCAAGTATCCTGTCATCTCAGCTCAATACATCGACTTTTTGTGCCACCTGCTGGCCAATGTTAGAGCAATTTTGGATTGTAGATTTCAGGGCACGGTCATGATGCAGGATTCTTCCAGCCTTTAAAGTACGGAAACAGTGGTACCTCAAATGTAACCTGCTGGATGTTGATTTCTTTAACTGGGAAAAAATGTTAACATGCTCCAGGTCTTAAGTGGATGCCAGTGGCTCCATCTGTCTGCTGTGCATGTAGAAAGCATTGGTTATGAGTTATATGATCATATAAGACTTTAATTGAAAACAAATATTGTGATTTGGTCTTAAAAATGTTGAAATTATACTGATGAGTGTTTACAAGGTTGTGGACAACAGGTATTTCAAAAACTTCTTAAAGACCATTTCATTTGTTCAAAAAATTGCCGACCAAATCAGATCTTGATCCATCAATCCTATCTCTCTGAAGCTGACTGCATCATATTCTGAATTTTGACAGTGTGTCAGAGAGGTGTCATTTCAACTCTAAGGTAATTTTGGAGGCTGAAGTGTGTGTGTGTGTGTGTGTGTGTGTGTGTGTGTGTGTGTGTGTGTGTGTGTGTGTGTGTGTGTGTGTGTGTGTGTGTTTGTGTGTGTTTCATTGTTTTCATTGTTTTACTAAGTGCAGTAAAATTAAACCTAAATCAAATCAGTATTTGCTGTGACCACCCTTTGCCTTTAAAACGGCACCAATTTTCCGAGGTAAACTTGTACTTGAACAGTTTTTCGAGGTACTTTGCAGGTAGGTTGGAGAACTTGCAAAACTTTTGTGGATTTGGGCTGTCTCAGTGTCTTCCGGTGCCGGACTCCTTGTTGTGGTTTCTGGAGATAGTGCTTTATGAATGGTTGTATGTTTGGGCTCATTGTCATGCTGCAGAAGGATTTTGGGACTGATGAGATTTGTGATGGATAAGAATCTAAACGTTTAAAGTGCCTGAAACCTTTGCATAGTACCGTGCATTTGAAGAAAACGGCAACAAGGGGTTCACAAGCAGAGGTAAACGTTTACACAAAGGAGGCACAGACTTTCTGTTTGCTTTATATTTTTTTGCAAAGAAAAACAAATTCATTACATAACAAAGTTAACTAAAAATTTGGGCGACAGACACATTGAAGTTTTTGCGTTATTACAAATGTTAAAAATTCACTCTGAATGTGTCTTCTAGGAGGAAGCAAGGAGAGTAGCACTGAAGCAGAGAGCAGAGCAGGCTACACACACAGAGACCCTGGGCTGGGAGGAGGAAGACGAGGGTATGTTAGTCTCCGTTTTAAATTAATATATAAATAATAAACTAAAATTTAAGATCGTTTACTTACGCTGCCTCTCTGATATTCTTGCTTTTACTGACAGATGACTTCCTTGGCGCCTCGTCATCATCTCAACTCAACTTTACATCCCCACTGGACAACTCCGCAACCCAGCAGCAGACGACCTCGACAGCTCCCACAGGAACGACTTTGCTGAGCCCCATCCCGTCTCCAAGCGAAGAGCGTGACGCCACCCTCTCAGTTAGCAGCGACAGCGTCAGCCTGCCAACGCAGGTAGTAGTGCAGCCGGAGCCCGTTGCCACGGAGATGGCCAAGAAACTTACTGAAGCTAGCTTGGAAGATGTCGTAGACAAGACACAAGAAGAGCAGAGGCCTGGAAAGATTGACTTACCTCCTGAGGCTCAAGTGGACGCTGTAACCCAGCCAGAGGTCACTATTGATGGGGCGTCGGTGAGGACCGCTGCTTCTAAACCAGAGGCAGCAAAGGAAGAAGGGCCGCAGGACCTGAGAGTGTTTGAGCTTAACTCTGACAGCGGGAAGTCTACGCCATCTAACAATGGCAAGAAAGGTACGGTGACTTGAGGACATTTTTCTTTTGGCAGTGATATTCTTACTGTTCCAGTTTGGGAATATAAATCTAAACGGGATTAAGTTCAGCTACGTGGTTATGAGTTTTCAAAAGGTGACGGAAAATTTGTCTTTCCCCCTCCAGGGTCCAGTACTGATGTGAGTGAGGACTGGGAGAAAGACTTTGACCTGGACATGACAGAGGAAGAAGTCCAACTGGCACTCTCTAAAATAGAAGACTCTGGAGAGGTTAGTTGTAATTATTACATTAAATGTTACGTTGCTATGCGAGGTGGGGGGATATTTTACTAATCCATCTTCCCATCTTTTACCAGCTGGACGAAGACTGGGAGAACTGGGACTGAGAGCCACTGCAACACGAACTCTGTCCCACCATTAAAGCTAGTTCTCGGCAGACGAACCATGCTTAATGTGTTTTAAATCTTTGTCCACACTGTCACCATGTCATGATTGTCAGTAGGGGATTTTTCTGGCGGGTTTGGACCATATTGGTAAGCCTGTTGAAAAGAGCAATGGGAAGACCAAGGCAAAAAGAATTAGACTGCTCCGTCAGCTGTCAGTTTAGTGCAGATAGGCCGGTAGCGAGCGTAATGACTTCAGGTCATGGCTATTTCTTGGAGTGGCTTCTGACTTAGAGCCTATGACACTAGTAATAGACAAAAGTTGTTATCATTCTGACCTTAAAGCTTAAGGACACGCAGTGACAAGTCAGAATGTGAATTGTTTTGCAGCAGCAGCAGCAGGGGAGGAGCTGTTTTCCCTTTTTCTTTATGCCATTAAATACATCATGTGTGTTGCGAGTGTATTTCAATTTGGGCAATGACTTAACTGCAGGCTGCACAATAGCCATAAACTGTAATGCTGCTTCTCACTTTTTCAAGTTGAAAATACTTTGCAAGTGATATTTGAATGATGGCGTTTGATTTGATTCTACCTGTGCCCCGCTTTCTTTGTTTCTCGTCTTTATTATGCAAGTGAATCTTAAAAATGAGAAAAATATTTTGGCCCTCATTCACAGAGCACTTTTCATTTTGGATTCACTCCCAACTCTAGATATATGGCCTTGTAAAACACACAGTAGTGTGGTAACGTTATCCAAATATTTTTGTTACAAATCAGTCATCTGAAACACAACCAGCTAATGTTTCATTCAGTTCTTTTTCCCCTCTCTTTGTCATATCATGAGTGATTTGAATATATGAGCTTGTTGCAGGCTAGATGTTATTTTCTGTCACTTTTAAATGTTTTACTTCTGTCCTATTTGGGTAGAGGGAAGTCATTAATTATCACTCATTCAGAGAGAAGTCATATTTGACTTAAGAGATTTCAAACTGGTCCCGGTGACATGATACCGGTTTCCTTGGCTTGAGATTAAGTGTAGATTCTTTGTTATTTACACGAATAGGAGAAAATGACAAATCTGTGATGTTTTAAGTTTCTCTGTCAGCCCATGTTTGGAACAATATAGCTCAGCGGGCAGTGTGCCAAGCAGACGAATGAGTAACATGAGAACGCTCCATTCTTTTATGATTCCTTTTCCATCTTCTGTAATGTAGCTGAGAAATGATAAGCCTAGAGATGTAATATTTATATTAAAATAAATGCTTAATTATTGTATTATGTGCATTGGATTGCATGTCTGTGCAATAACATTATGCAAAACATTGTGCAGATAGTTACTTTGAGTTGTATGTTTTTTGGTAAAGACATTGGCTTGTTCTTCAGGTTTTTGTGTTCTGACAATGTGTTGCATGTCTATAATTCTCGGCTGTGTATTCCCTTCAGATTCAAACTTTGAACTAATCAAAGCTGTTCTACACACGTCTGTTTTCAAAGCTGTCAACGTTCTTTTTTAAGTCAACTATTTCACTATATTTTTCAAATGATCGTTGTCATTAAAGGATTCATGGCTAATGGACTTAGTGTCTTGCATTACAAAGTAATCCAGTTTGGCCATTTTGCTGTTGAAGAGGAAAAACCAGTCTGGTGTGTTTAAACCAGACCAAGCTACAAAAGCATTATAATTAGTGGAGCACTGAGTATCTTAAATTACAGTGTGAGTAATGCACAGGAAATCACCACTCATACCAAAACTGTTTGCTCATACCACCATCTAATGTGTGCTCAGCAACAAACTTGTTTCGCTACTTTGGAAACAACAGGACCGTTGAATTTTTAAAAAAGTGGGATGTCACAATGAAAGTAAAAACTTAAAAAAGTTTTTTTTTTTTTTTTTTTTCTCAAAACCAATTTGAGAACCACTAACATAAAACATATTTTAGAGTATTTTCTCCCGGGAGATGGAACTACCTAAGAGAGATGAGGTGTATTGGTATTTGCGCCCCCATACAGAATTCTATAACTATCTGTGGGTGGGGAGTTTACAAAAGAACAGTGCTATGAATGAAAACAGTCACTAATACATATAAGGATTAAATTTACAACCTTATTTTTAGAATTTAACCTGAATTCATGATCGTAAGAACCCACTCTTTGGGGAAACAGTGTTGGAGGAAACTTATTGTTTAACTAACTCTAAAACTTTGTGCTCAGTTGTAATGTTGAAACATTTAAGCCCTTAACATACACCTTCCCTCTTAAGTAGGTAAGGTAGGAAAGGTTGGAAAAATCCTCCAATTCCATACTGTCTGATAGGATCATACATACAGTATTCTGAATCAGCTTTTCCAACTTTTAATCGCAAAGCTTAAGTATAGTTCACACCTAAAGAAATATTCAAACCCAAATCTCTGTTTTTATGGCTACACTGTATAATTACTTTTTCTTGTGCATCATTTAAAACACATTCCTCTAACATTCAGCACGTCATTTTTTTGGTATCCTTGGAAACTTTGGGACCACCACCAGTGGTCAGTGAGGTTTAAACAAATTTCGAATGTGCATGTGTCCAAGATTCTTTTGGGATTTCATGGCAAGCTTTGGGAGGGTTTGCTCACAAAAGCAGCATATGCATGTAAAAATCTGGGAAAAAGCCTGCAGTATAATGGATGCGTCACCTGGTGGCACTGTAGCTCCACTTCAGCAGCCCCAGTCACGAACTGCCACTCCTTTTCTTTCAGCTGCAGCATCCATCTCACAGGTATGGATTGGCTACATGTTTCTCTCACACACACCATTGTTCATCATAAGTCGCATTAATAATCTCATTTCTGCAATTTTCTTTTATTTTCACACAGAATCTCCCATAATTTGCACTCACTGGAAGCCTCAAGAGAAGTGTCTCTGAAATGTTGATGGGGGTCTCTGTGGCGGTATCAGCTCGGCTAATGCAGTTCACAGTTGCGGGACACCTGTACGGTGGGCTGTCTCTGCAACATGGACGCTGCCTGTAAAGATGGCTACTGTCTACTATCTACACACACTATAATGAGGGTGTTTGGTGGGTGTGGTCGTAAACTGGACTAATGAGAACACAGACAAGGTGGTTATTATGATGCATGGCCATCAGTCCATTCCACCAATGTCAAGACTAACATAGCATAAGTACAAAGGAAAATTCATATTAGATGCCAGTCTCCCTTTGAAATTTCCACAATTTTATGGATGAATAAACAGAACCTTGAACCTTGATGTCCTGTGAGTATGTTGATGGATATAATCAAAAAAGCAAATCAAATATGCCACTCTGGACACAAGGGCCCATGTTGCTGCGGCTGTAATGACACTTCAAAGTTATCTTCCAAGGACAAAATTATCTCAGATATGACTTTACCACGTTTACCTGCTCTTTTATTCCGAAACCTGCGCCCTCTCACCTGCGTGCTAATGGCTTGCGCGGAAGTTGCCCTAACCACACCCCAAATAACACAGACACCATATACATTACATTCTTTCTTACTCTGTTCCCACTCAGAGGCCTTAGTCAGCAGAAAGGCTGTAAAGGAATTTCCTGTTGAAGCCCACTGCTCCCTTGGCCTTGCGCTGTATGTGTATCATGGTGTGCTTTACATTGCCACCGGCTCTCACCAATGTCATGTACAGATCATTGGAAAGACATTTAAGTAGGTGGACGCCAATCAGAATGGGGAGAGAGAGAGACTTCCCTCGAGGATCTCGCTCGTAATCCATTCTTGACCGAATGCTTCCTCCGTTTTCCTTTTGCCTCTTTGACTTTCTCTCTCTCCTATCCTGGTCCACACATATGGACCGTCATGGATGCAAACCGAGTCACACACATACACTTCTACGTGTGTGTCCCTCAAACACACACAGATGCATACACACAGAGAGAGTCAGGATGAGGTCATTGTCTTGAGAGCGAATGTTATTCTCGGCACCCTAAAGGGAGAAACCCTGTAACCCCTCTGCCTTTCAGTAAGCACAAAAGACTCCCTTTGAGGGAGGTGGCAGACTCTTATGGAATGTGTTACCAGGGTTTTCTATAACGACTGGCCTCCGAATTCATACCCATTTCGTGTGTGTGTGTGTGTGTGTGTGTGTGTGTGTGTGTGTGTGTGTGCATCCCTGCATCATTGTCCTTTAGTGCAGGGTGTGTATGTTTTTTGGGCATGAATTATGCTCTGATTTTCATTCAACTTCAACATTAGTATCACATTTTTTATATAAATTGTATGTGTGTCTATTTCACTTATCCTGAAAGTAAGTTATACTCTCTGCTTTATAGGAACTGACATATACATGCGAACTGCGTGTCCAGTTTCCTTAATACCACAAAGAGAGAAAATGCAGCCACCAGGCTAAGTGTTGATCCATGCGGGGGGAAAGAAAAAAAAAAAAACCTCTAAAGGACTCTTGAGATGCCTCAGGATTTTTCCATGACAAACCATCGCCTTTCCCAATGTCGAGCGGTGGGAACCGTCCACTTTGTTTGTGTGAAGCGGTGTCTGGGAGGAATGTTGGGTTTAGTCGGGGAGGGGACGCCAGCGGGAAAGCATGATAACTTCCATTCCATTCAGATTTATGGTGAAGACAGAGGGGCTCCTCTGGACGCATGTCAGGGGTCGAGCAGAACGCCACCCCTTTTCCCCAGGCCTGCCAAAGCAAATGTTTAGTCGAACAACCTCTCACTATTCTTTAAATCCTTCTCTGTCTTTTTCTTCTGTGTGTCTCTCTCTGCCATCATATGGGAAAGTGAGCAGTTGTCCCGTAAAGTTTTTACACAGCACATTGTGTGTCCATATATCAGTCTGCCATTTGTGTGAACAGAAGCTGCAGTGGCATGTGGTTTTGAGTTTTAGACCTGACTATAAGCCAGAGTTGGCCATAATGACCGATTTTCAAGACTGTTTAGAGTGTGAGTCTGCACAGGTCTGCACACATCATATTCTAGTATGAGTGAGTTCAGGTTTGAAAAGTCTTGCTTTTTAAAGAGGTGCTGGTGATTTACTTTTTCACTTCCATTAAAGCAATAGTTTGACATTTTTGGAAACCACTCTTGTGTCTGTATGGTAAATATGAAGCTACAGTCAGCAGCCAGTTAGCTAATCTTAGCATAAAGACTGGAAATAGGAGGAAACAGCTAGCTTGGCTCAGTTTAAAGGTAACAAAATCCGCCACCAGCACCTTTCTGAAATTTGTGCTGGTTGTCTTGCAACCTCACGATGACAAGACTTCATGATGTTCGCACATAACCCCCCGTAAAACCACAAATTGTTGATTTTACATGTTTTTTTATTGAGCTTTAGATTTGCTGGTAGGACTATATACTCTGCATTGCAGCATATGGACCATTCTGCAAAAAAAAAAAATGATTTCCCATAATGCAACCAGTGTTAATTTCCTTAATGAAAACTATGACGAAAAATACTCCCTGACAACCTTTTTTTTCACGACGAAAACGAGAATAAAACTAAATAAAAAGTAACTTGATGAACTATGATGAAATGTATTGAATTTTTCCCCAAAGAATAAAAACTAAACGATAATATGTAAGATGGTTTGATGGACATATTTTAATGCAAAGTCTTGTTCAACAACCTGCCTGCATCTGCGGGAGCACACACTATATCCTGATTAGTAAATTAGCTGTCCAGAAGATGATTTAGCTGCTTGAACCGTTAGACTAATATGAATAGGAAACACCTTGCAAAGTTATGTGTCTGTCAGTAATGTTACCTGACATTACCTGTTCTTGGAAGAAACAGATTTATGAACTAAATTAATCTACAATCCACTGAGAATTGGACGAGTGGCAAAAAAACAGCTGAGACAAACTACGAAAACATGCAGGCAGCACAACGACACTTATAAAAAGGTAAGTAAATGTAACTCAAGTGCTGTGGATGTAGCAGTAATGTTAATGCTACTTTAAGTTGGCTATCTTTAGAGATGGTATCAGGAGGAGTGCGTAAATTATAGGATCTAAGTCAGTCTGTACTACTGCAGAGCAGAGTGACACGAATACCATGCGTTAGACACCTTTAACCATGGTAACTGTACACACAGATGGCAACAGCTGTAGCCTGTAGAAATAAAAATTTAAAATGTACGATGAAAATAATACTAGAGTAAGCCGTGTAGTTTTTGTTGACTAAAACTAGACTAAAACCCAAAAAATCAAATGACTAAAATTTGACGAAAATTAATACACATTTTCGTTGAAAGACTTAAAACTAAATCAAAACCAGTCCCACACCTGGTGTAACAAAAGACTCTATACGAAATACACCAGTTTGTAATGCGGATTTGCATTATAAGTCTCCAAGTCTGAGCTGAGATTACCTTGATGACGTTGTCAGATGACATCATTAGGGTTATTGGTAGACTGTCATTTTAAATGAGCGTCTGACCAGTGCGAACCATTACAATTATCAGATTATTATATATCAGACTGAATGTAGTCAGCAAAAATCAGTCATGAAAGTGTGTCCTTTCCAATCTTTTCGGAAAGAATTTTTAAATGTCTCGAAGTTTTTTTCCTTGCATTAATAATTGACTTTGTGGACAGCAGTTGTAGACAAGCATGCAGCATTACAATTTCTGTCTTTAACCTCCTGAAAAATGATGAGGTGCAGGTATGTTATCAGTTTAATAAGGTTATAACCGTGCTTTACAAGGTTTAGCGGGTTCCAAGAATTAATGTACAGTTCGATGTCTGAGTCATTTCATAGTGGGGTAGGATTTTTAAAAACTCTTTTAAAAACTCCTCAAAATTCTTAAAACCCACCTCTTCCCAGATGAACCCATACAGCCCTCATCCTCCCACTCAGCTATGTTCATTTTATTCTTGTCTCCAATTCTTTTAACAGCCAGACCAACCACTCTGAATGTTCTGTTCCCTTCCGCCCCTTCTCTCCTCCACCTCCCCTCCTTTTCATTACTGTCCCATTCATTCTTTCATTCATTTATTTTCAGTCTTCTCCGCTGCTCCCGGACACCAGTGGACCCATTCATCTCTCTCTCTGTCTCTCTCTTTCTCCCTCCCTCCCTGGTCTAATCAGAGGACCACACACTCCCTCCTCTCATCTGATGTCTGGTAATTGAAGGTGAGATTGTTTTGGTGGTGGAGGAGAGGCGAGGCTGAGTTTGACTGTGTGCAGCCATGCAAATTAGACTGTCAAAACTTCAAAGCAATTTCCATTATTCTATGAATAAAAGCCAACACTAGCTAGCCTGTTACATAAATCTGCCTTGTAAATTGCAGCATCTAAGAGGGAAACCACTGAAGAATGTTCCCTTGAGATGAGGTGAAGGGTCTGGTGAGGAAATCTGCTGGACTAAATTTAGTAGTTTAAAATGGACCAGTCTCTGGTACTTTCTGTCAGTGATGTGATTTTTCTGCCAATTTTTTAACATATCAAAAGTTTTTCTAGGCATACTGTTCTCCTTCATTGGTTTCCTAATGTGATTATCTACTTTTTTTTCTTTTTAAGCCATGCTAGTGGCTATGGCTCTGGGGATGGCAATGTTGGTCGGTTGGTCCATGTCGTATCTCATTTGTTAAATCCACCAAATTATTTTTTGGTTGAGAACAGTAATTTCCTGAAGTCTTTGCTGGTGTGGGGCAACTGGTCGTGACCAAGAAATAGTCTGGCACAGATTGGTCCCCGTTCACATTACATTAGCTGGATGCAGGCAGTAGCTTGTATTTAGCGTACTGGCATTGGAGTTGTATCAATGCTCTCATCTGACTCTCTGCAAGAAAGAGAATAACAGCATTTCCCAAAATGTTGACCTTTTTCTTTGACAACTACTGGATCGTTTATCATGAATTTTGGTCCAGACATTCATTTCCCCCATCAGGATGAATTATAATCACTTTGATGATCCCTTAACTTTTCATCTAGTGCCATCAAAGGGTCAAAATTTCAATTTGTTCAATATTTTGGGTCATGACTTAATACCTGGAAAAACTGATGACATTCTAAAAAGCCTTAGCTGTACTTTAGTACTAATAAGGAAAAGTTATCACACTAACATGCTAAACTAAGATCGCAAACATGGTAAACACTGTACCTGCTAAACAGCAGCATGTTAGCGTTTGACTGTGGGCATGATAGCATTAGCATTTAGCTTTGTATAGCTTCACAGAGCTGCTAGCTTGGCTGTAGACTCTCTACAATCTCTAGTGTTTCAAAAACAACCCAAAAAATGCAAGAGTGTGTGTCTTTTCACACTGCTGACATTTGCAGAGGGCAAATACTATATCTATACCTTAACTCCTTTCTCATAACAAGGACTCTTTAACTGGCACAATAGGTGGCCATTTTTACTTCATATACCTCTGCTGTCTGGAGTGGATAAAGTATCTTTCCTCGGGCAAGCACTGAAAACAGCAGTCTAAATGTTTGTAGAAGAGATAAAGAGAATCTAAGAGGTGTGCATGTGTTAGTGTAAGAAGTAGGAGGGAACAAGACAGGCCTGTTATATAGGATCCTGAGCTAATCCTAATCCTAGCCTGCAATTGTGTCCAATGTCAAACCCTGTGCTAAAAGTCATTTCTAGGTCTGGGCTTAGCCTGGAAAAAAAGGTGAAGGGGCCTGTCTGCTTCAACGCTGCTGATGTTGCCGCTGGTCAGCCAAACCTGCTGATCCTGACCTGGCTGCTGGTGGCCCCTGGAGAACTCTCCTCCTCCAACGTCCCAATCCAGGGGATCCGATTGACAGTGTGAGAGTGCCATCTGCCCCTCGACAAGATTACACAGTGCACCGGGCCAAGAAATCCTCCAGCACAGCAGATTAAATATGAAATATAGGGCAGGAATAGTTGTGGATCTAGATTTAGTTGTGCCATGTCGCCCCTCCATATTCATGCCACTGAAAGCCTTTTTTCCAGGTGTGTCTGGATTTGGAATTTTCTTTATTTGCTTGAGTCGGCCATTCTGTGGTTTTTGTTTGTCTACGTTTTTTGGATTCTGTGTGAGTAATTGTGTGAATCCATCTCATCCTCCTCCCGTGTCTTCTCAGTCCAATTCCCACCTTTGCACTGTTTATTTACTAAACACGTTGGTGGTTGATTTACTCCAAAAAAAAGGAAATTGTGAAGAAATTAGAGAATTGGATAAAAAGAGAGAAAATCAACACAAAACTGAGAGTGAGTGAAGAGAACCACTTTGTCTGAAAATGGTTACTATGGAAACTGTGCCTTTCTTTCCTCTCCACTGATCCATTCGGAGTCGCAGATTTTCGTGAAACAGTGGGTGCAAATTAGCACTACTCACCGCCCTGCATTCTTCCATACTGTCCTGGAGAGATTACTTGGAAACGTTGTTTTGAAATAATCATCACTGGGAATCCTGCCAATGTTGCCTTGAAGTTCCGTGTAAGTTCATTCATTGTAAGGACTCACTTCCTTCACACGTCTGTGTCCTTTCATGGAAAATATTTAATTCTGAATGACTTTAAAAATCAATAGTATGGCACCAATCAAGGCCAATATGAAGTAGGCCAAGAACCCTCAACATCAACCATTTCCATGGGATTCCACGACCCATTTTTGTGTTTCTTCTCCCAGTTGTATGAATGAGAGTCCTCATCAGGCTCTGAATGTGCATGGAGAGGAACCATGAAAGGGGGGGGGGGGGGGGGGGGTCATCTCTTGGCTGCCTCAGAAAGGATTTTCTTTACTTAGCTTGAAACAATCCAGATCCACACAACCATAACCCTCAGTCAGAGGTCTACAGCTCTACACATGGAAGCAGTGTCTATGTTTGTGTGTGCGTGCGTGTGTGTGTGTGTGTGTGTGTGTATGTGTGTGTGTGCCCGTGTGCTTTTCATCAGTTAGCATCTCATGCCTGGTGAGTTAGTGAATATCATCTACTTAGATTTTCAATGGCAATCTGTTGCATCACAGTCATGAAAATAAAAGCACACATTCATCATGCCAGTTTTTTATTTGGTTTTTTGACTAGTTCTGTACGCTGGCGATTGACCCCCTTCCAAGGCGCGTTGACCCCTTTCTGTCCTCTCAACGCATCACCCCCCTCCTCCTACCCCGCTCCTCACTACCTCTGGCTCATTAGGCCTAGATGCCAAGCTATTTTCACTGAGTGCCCATTTGTGGATTACTCACCAAGAAATCATGTGGCACAATTGAATTACAAGTGGTTACAGACGCTTCACTCACTGCTAAGGCATCTGGAGAATGCTCTTTTTAACCAGCCAATCATAGCCAAAATGTCCATGACCTCAGTATACAAAGAGACCCTTCTCTATTGCCCTTGTTGCCCCTGAGGCATCACTGCAAACACTGGCTTTTTGTCTACTCCTGGTGATGTTCTTCCTCGACGGGAGAATCTAATACATGCAGAAAAGAATTTTGCAGAGAGCCCAGACAATTTGTTATGGTGCCTATTACTTTTTTTTTTGATACCACATTTTCAGTGTAATACATTCAGTGATGAATCTCAGGTGTCTTTTATAAGGCTGGTTTCTCCCTACCTCTGTTTTCTCCGACTTTTCCCCCTTTTCTTTACAGTACAGGATGCAGTGATTGCTGACTGGCCTCCATCCATGGCTGAGCAGATGTTCAGTCTGGAGGATTTCAACATAAAGATTTCACCTGCAGCTCTGAGTACTGTAAATATACAGCAAGTAATAAATGATGTATCCCACAAGACAAGTTTTTTGTGCGTAGGTAGTTGTATAATATCATTCAGAATATTTGTGCTGCTCATCCTCAAACTATTTCCATCAGTTTACTCAGATAATATACAGGCTGGTATGAGGGCCTTGACAAACTAGTCATTGTTTGTAAGCACAAAGCCACCCAATTCTGTCAAACATTGTACGATCCCAATACAACAACAGTGGCATATTTTGTAACCGGAGTTCAAACAAAACAGAGCAGTAAGATTAACAAGATAACTAAAAACTATTTTTAAAAAAGGCAGGGGGAAAAAAAAGTTTATAAACCATCTTTACTGAATGCACCTCACTAAATTTGGTTGGACTAATTCGGATGTTGTTTGCTTTCAGAAGAGACTAGGATCATTGGTGTAATTAGAGGTGTTTGAGAATAGTAATCATTTTACACTGCACAAGTAGTAAGTAGGGGCAGATGATATGTATAAAATCTTCTATCATGGTATATGTCATTTTATTTTACAGTTTATATATGTCGTGGGGTAGTATATTTTTTCTCATATATATCAAATGGAATATGAGAATATAAATATATTTTGACAAAATGGCCTAATACAACTATAGATATTAATGTAAAGGGATACCTTCCTTGGTAGAAAAGTCTGAAGGGTTGGCAAATTTTTATCATCTTACAGTACATACTGTCTTCACCAAACCCTAGTTGCCAGTTACAAAAGTCTATGCAAGTGTGTACTTTTCAGAATTTCAGAATTTTCAGAACAAGTCTAATGTCGTATTCACATTATCATGGAGAAAAGAACTTTTGCCTGCGCCTCCTCATTAAAGTGTATGTGGTGCGTTGTGACGGCTCTACGCAAATGTCCACTATGCGTCGAGCATAGAACTTGACCAGAGCCGCCTTGACCTTGTGGGTGCAGCCAGTAGCTGCTGACCACTGGCTGAACCAAAAGACCGACAAAAACCAATTACTTGTGTCTCTGAATTTCTTGAAATGTACAACAACAAATTAGCCTCATACTGGCGAAATGTCAGCATGCAGATGCAGCCACCAGGTGTGTTACAAAAACACTGTTTCTACAATGTCACGATCTACTGTTAGCAACATTAGCATTGCAGGTAAGGTGGGGCTATTTAGTACAAGACCATGAGGTGTTCCGGAGTAATAAATACTGTGCCAACCAACGCAGAAGACGCAGCACAAGACCCTTGTTTTTCTGCTGTAATGTGAATACACCTTAAGAGTCTACAGCCATGCTAACAGCTCTATGGGGCTGTATTTGGGCATAGCAGTGCTTTGAGCTAAATGCTAAAGGCAGCATGCTAACATCCTCACTTGCTAACATGGTGACATTTATCAGTTAAGGTTTACCATGTGTACTATCTTGGCTCAGCATGTTAGCATGCTAATATTTCCTAATTTGGTCATAAACCAGATTACTGGACAAATTAAAGTTTTAAGCTGGATGAAAAGTCAGAGGATCACCATCGTTATATCAATTCATCACTAGGGGGAGATGAATCTGCATATCACATTTCATGGCACTGCATCCAATAGTTGTCTAGATATTTCAATAAAAAACCACAAATGTCAAACTCATGGTGGCGCTAAAGGAAAAGGCAGGGGATCACCAAAGTCATTAGTATTCATCCTGTGGACACTATGAATGTCTGCATGGCTTTCATGGCAATCCATCCAATAGCTGATGAGATATTTGAGCCTGGACCAAAGTGGCGGACTGACCATGCAACCAGCAGACTGACATAGCCAGTCACAGAGCCGGGCAGCCTAGTGTGAGACAGAGACAGAAGAGAGAGAGAGAGAGAGAGAGAGAGAGAGAGGGAGGGAGAGACCTTAGCAGGGCCCTCAGACTTTTTATTACCTGGTCATTTCCCTTTTTGAAATGACAAATTTATATTCATAGTGCTGTTACTAAAATAAATACCAAGTCCTTTAAAGGTTAATGAAATAGCTCTGGCGCTCTCCCGCTACCTTTATCAGCCCCAGCCTACCGCTGGCTGCCATGGCAACGCACCCGCTGTTGATTTATGCCGCAGATAATAAGGAGCAAAGATGACAGAGCCCACAGGTGTGAACACAAACACACAAACACATGCAGTCACACAAACACTCATTCATACATGTACTCACAAACACATGCCTTTATACATACTGTATACTCACACACACACTGCTACAAAAACTCATTATCAAGTGGTTTCGGTTCCTAGATTTAATATCCCCACCAATTTGTCAAGTCCAATCATCATCCTTCATTCTCATTCAGGCTAGCAACTTGGCTGGCTTTCAGTGCACACACACACACACACGTCTTTTGACTGCAGAGTATGAAGCCCCGCCTCCATTAGTCTGCAGAAACAAGCAGTGTCCCTTTGTTGTGGAGAAAGGCAGAACCAGTACACAGACGCTCTTCTTCCTCTTCATCTCCCGGCTGCCTGCGGCCCACTGCAGCTCGCTAATCCTGATCGGAGGCTCCCTTCAACTCGGTGTCCCAATGAGAGTGTGAAACTAATCCAGCTAAATGGGTTTCATCAAGTGAAATGGAAAGGTAATGATACATTTGGCACTTTGGGCCCCCAAATGTCTGCTCCACTCTTTTTCTTCTTTTCCTCTCCTTTCCTCCTGCCATGTTCGGAGAGCTTCCAGGTTCCCGCTGAACATGGGTGGGGTCTCTTTGATAAGTGCTTCATACTACAGTACTCCCATACTTTCAGTGTGCATGTGAGCGTGTGCACATACTCACATTAATGGTTTTGGGGCAGAGGAGAGCTGAGAAGCACCATCCTTCCACCTGACAACCCTTATCCACCCTCCTCACTTCCCAAGGGCCGTACTGCGGGGTCACTTAATAGACTGAAATTCCACACGCTAACAGACACATGCAGGCACACACACACACACACACACACACACACACACACACACACACACACACACACACACACACTAACACGCACACTTGCAGGTGACATCACAAGATGGATGATGGGGGCCACTGAAGGGCCGAGGGCTCCTTTTTCATCAGACCAGTTTATCTTAAAAGTGCAGACTCCCCTAGTGCACACTGTGACACACATACACACTCCCCTGGCACCTCTCCCTCCTCTTTACCAACCACTCCACACTGCTAAAACACGCACAACCCAAAGTCTGCAACCCCAACTGTAAAAATGATGGATGACGGCATGAAATGCGACCTTTCTTTTTACATTTTTGCTGCCACTCTCTTCCTCCTGCCCCTTGCAGCCATCATGCATGTCTGATTTGATTTTGCTCGGCGGAAATGTTCCATCAGTCTTTTTGGTCAGATGTACCCCCACAACCCTATCAGAGCAGCTCAACTGCCCCTTGACACCACCATCATGTTCTAGATGTGTTAGTTTGATTCATTTTAACTATTTGCTTTAAATAATTTAACAATCTATCAATATTTAGCTCTCAGTTTTAACCTTGTAGCCCTTTGCTAATTATTTCAACTATTTAGCTGTTACTTATAGCTAACTATTTCAACTTCTCTGCTGGCTTGAATAAGTAGTGTTCACACACAACATGTGGTGTTCAGGTGTTGTTGGTGACTCAATATTTTTGTATTCTTTAATCAAATCATCATTTCTATTTTTTCATTTTAGTCACCCCACAATCTTTCCACGTAGTTCCTGGCAACTGCAGAAGTACCCCTTGTGTAAAAGTAGCCTACACCTGGTTGGGAAACACTGCTCTAAGTGAAACCATATTACCATACTGACTATGCTGACACAAGTTGGGTGTTGCTCTCTTACTGCATTAGAGGATTGAGTGAGGGGGGATTGAAACACCCCATGATCCAGATATACACATGAGCTGTTATATTTTTGCGTTGTATTTCACCAACGAGGCCGGAGTCTCTCCATGTTCTCCTCAAAGTGGGGAGATTTCGTGGAGGCAGATAAAGTTGGGGAGAAGAAACGAAGAGTGATGGTGGCCAGGGGCCCTCCTCCCTACAAAACCTTCACATACCAAACCATCACACACACACACACACACACACACACACACACACACACACACACACACACACACACACACACACACACAAAACACACACACACACACACACACGATGGACACATTATCAGTCCTCCCACATGGACACTCACACACAGACACATGTTCAAACACACACACACAAACCAAGCCATCAATCACTCACACAACAGAATATTTGGACATCAGGATTTTCATTGTTAGTGTACCCTCTTTGAGCCTCCCTCGCAGTTCGTGAGCTTTTCATCAACAAGTTTAATAAATGATAAACAAGTGAAGTGTAATTGTATTCACACCAACTGAACACAAGGCTCAATACTGAAACCAATTGAGAAGAAACCTGAAACATGCTTTAAGAGGCAGATCCTCTAACAATTGCTGACTCTAAAAATCTACACATCAATGAAAAATCCCCCACTTTCTGTACTGAAATGTAAAATTGAGTATATTTTTCCATGAAGAAGATAAAAAAGCCTAATGGGAGATATGTTTAGGGATCCTTTTGCTTTATTGACGGGTGGCTAATCCCCTCAGATCCTCTCAGGCCAATAGTTCCACTCAGACTCTCCCACTTTTGCTCATATTGTTGTCTGTGAAAATCTAAACTTTGTAGTCCTTTTTGAAAGCATGTTTCTTTTCTTGAAGATGTTTAAAAATGACCTTAAGGTTTGTGCTGATTATTTATATAGTGTCAATGTAACATGCAATAAGGAGTTCCACTCAGGGCTGCAGAAAAGGGGGAAGAGATCCTGAATTTTCAGAAAGCTCAGTTTTTGGGTGTGACAAATGTTGGCTTGGTGTTGACAGAAATCCAGAATGGAGAGAAATGGTATTTTTTCAGATTTAGCTGGCTCCATGGGTCATTCAGACTGAAAACAGTGCTGTGTTAAAAAAAAAAATACAGTGGGTTGCATTAGTAGGGGCATGTTGATTCAGGTCATTTTCTGTGAGAAGACTCAGCTTTTTTTTTCTGGAGCCCTCTGTGTTTACACCCCAAGAGCGCCAATGCAGTGGCTGCATTGAAGTGAATGAGGGGGCGGCATTTTATCATGCATTGGTAATGTCTAGATAAACACAGCCTTAAAGTGCACATATATCTGGTCAGTTGTCATAAAAGGGCTCAGAATTTCTAGCATTGCTGGACCTAGTCACTGACCTGCCACTCAAGGCCACCACCTACACCTACCAGTTCCCTCATTAACTGCTCTCACCAGATCGAACTGAATCCCACAGCTTCATGTCCACCCAACTGCCTTAATCCACAAGACTAGATATGCAACACAGACCATCAAAGTAACACTTTGATTCCATGTTTTACACTGCAAACACAACACTCTCAGACTAAAGAATCAAAGTTCTCTTTAGTGAAACCCTCAGGCTTGTAGCTCTTTAATCACCAGGGCCTCACCTCCCTGACCACTTGACACTCCAGAGCAAGGAGTGGGCTCTGTAGCTCCAAAGCACAATATAACAATAAACCTCCCAACCCCAAACTCTGGTCCTTGGCCAAGCCTCAGATATTTCACTTTTGTCCACAAGACACTTTTCATTCCAGCACTTCCCCCCTTTAGTGCACCCCTCTCTTTCTCTATCTCCTCACTTACAAACTATCCATCCCCATGTGTATAGTACTGCATGAATAATGAAGACTTGGATTATGAATCATCGCAGATGTTTTGCTGGACGTTCATGCTTTAGAGAATTGCGTTTGCTTATAAGGTCCACACCTTAACATGCTTTACACACATATGGAAGTATTTAAATCGAGAGAAAAACTGTTTTGGGATCTGAGCCACTCAAGGCCACAGGATCGAATATGGGATGGTGTAAAAAGCTGCATTTTTTTAACACTCACACCAAAAATGATGGAATGATGTTCTTGTAAAGACAAAGTTCACCTCTGAGCGTGTGTCGCGACTTGCTTGTAGTCTGCATTACAACCCCCTTTAATTTCAGTCTTCCCCTGTTTTCACTTGCACTGGTATGTGTCCATCCATGACCATTGTGATGACAAACTGAGAAATTTCTCTGCATTTGCCTTTTCTATCACCTCTTCATATCCCTCCTCTTCATCTTTGCTTCTCAGTCATTCACCCCTTGCACAGTTTCCAGAAATTGATGAAGAAAAGAAAATGCTTATCTCCAGTCCTGTTTTCTGAATGAAAAGAGCTGTCCTCATTTTGTTTTATGTGGTGTGGAGAGAGACTCTGGACTAATCTCTGATGTCTGGATTCCCCAGACATCAGAGATTGAAGAGAGGATTCCAGGATTCCAGTCACACAACTGCAGTTACATTAGCCAGCTGGCCACACATTTCTTGCTGAACCCTGCGCTTCTTCTCGTTCAGCCAGCCTCATCTCAGCCTTGACTGAACGTGGCATTCTTCACTAGGAAGCTCAGCGATCTCATGACTAAGCTGAGGTGGCTGGAATGGTGCAACTGATTAGCTCCGATGACCTTTAGTTTGCTTTCGAACACTGGAGAGCAGCACTGGAGAGAGTGTGTGTCATGTCCTCCAGTCATATTCAAGGCTCTGAAGCACCCTGGATAGACTTCTTCTCTTTATAAACCAGTCGATCATTGTGACCCTGCACATCCACCCACCTCATCAGACAAACTAAGTTTATTTAACATGATTTTACTCTGGTCTGTTTTAATGGAACAGAGAGAGTAATAATGTGTCAGGGAGTCTCAAGCCAAACTGTCTCATTCGGTTAATGTCACTGTACTCTCAAAAGGCCCAACACACCCTGCTCTTTTCTTGGCTCGTGGGCTGATGTATGCAGCTGATATGAGCCGGAGGGACGGTCCACGGAGAGTGCAGAAGTCGACTTGGATGGCTTTATCGACTGTGAGTAATGAGACCTCTCCAATGTGCGCAGGAAGACTCCCTTACAGCAGATTAACCCCACCTTCAATCCCTCCACCTTCCATCCTACTCTCCCACAGTACCTGATCTCTAAACACTGCCCCCCTCACTAACTGTTCCTCTAAAAATGTGATATCAGCAGTGCACATATGGCCCAACACCTAGTCTCAGAAGCTCTATCTACCTATCTATCTATCTATCTTTGATTTTTCTCTTCCCATCCACAGCTTTCTTGGTCCCAGCTCTCTATGGGCAGTAAGGGAATAATTACACGATGCAATGAAAACCAAATAACACTTGGTTATAGCTGTCCGCTGGGTTGGATTACGATGATTGGCTGGTGGGCGTGCTCCGGGGGCTAACACTTTGAGAATTTGTTATTAAATTTCTGGCCCGCTCTGTCTGCAAGCTTCCTCTGTGATCTGGCTCTGATGTAGGGCACAAGCTGCAAATCATTGTCTAAGCGGGAAAAGACGGACTCGCATGAGCTGTGTTAAGTTTTAAAAGCCCTAAACAGCTGCAAGGTAGATGTTCAGCACTGGCATTTTTACAACAATCAAATTACGCAATCTGGAGATGTTTGGGCCTGACTTGATTGTAAAAAGTTGGTGTCATTTGACAGAGGGGACTTTACTGTTTCAGTTTTTTGGTCTCTGTCTCCTGCATTAAAGTCTGGGCTACACAGGCATCCACCTTATGCTCTATACCCTTACTTTTCAATTTGCTACACATATGGCACACTGCTTACTGTGCTGGCACTGAACGTTGGCATCGCACGTAATTGTAAGGTGTGGAATCGTCCAGTAGGGTCTTAAATCCTAGGTTATTGGGCTAGACTTTCATGCAAGGATGATTGCATCCCACTGCAGATGTGCAATTAACATTAACAGTCATTGTAGTTGCCTAACCTTAACCATACTTTAACTCTAGTTGAGTTGCCATAATCAAAAAATATTTCTAAACTTAACCATAGTTGCAGATTTTGTAGAGCGTGAGAATTCGTAAAATGTTGACAATTTATTTATTCTGGGGTTTTGTAGAATCATTCAGTATTGATGCTCATGTTTAGAGAAATGATTGGCTTAGATGCTAACCTGATTCTCCCCATTCCTATGCTGATTCTCCTCTACAACTTTTGTTATCACACAATTATATAACCTTTAAGCATCACATTTACATAAAAGTTACATCATTAGATGTTTGTCAGTGTACCTCCTTGTCACTGGCCATTATTTTGCAAAACTCAAACTAAAAAACTAGAAAAAAAAAAGACTGACACCAGACAAACAGGAGCCTGCTAGGTTTACAGTGAGTAAGTCATTGTAATTTAAACTCGAAGGCCCACACTCAGACTGTTTGTTGGTTCCACCTGTCCATGCTCCTTTCTTGTTTACAGACAACTCTGGTTTCCCTCTTAGGGTGTACCCTGCCCGAGGATAACGTTGTTCATATGACGTAGCCTTGAGGGTGCTCTAACAGGCTTTTGTCATATGTCCCCAAGGATATGTAACGAAAACCTGTCAGACATACAGTCCCCATTTGTTTTGCATGTTAATGCTTAGGGATAATATCTTTCAGCAGCATAAAAAACACTGTTGATCATCAATCAGCCTGACATGACAAAAACTGTAACCTCATTAGTTATTTGCAGTTAGGATCTAATTGTACTTTATGCCAAACGGGAACTAAACAAATGCCCAAACTATGGCCTGCTGTGTTTTCCTGTGGCACAGCTGTATATTTGCATGTGTGAACATTTACTGAGCAACATTTGCAAAGAATCCTGAAAATAATGTATACAATTCCTGTATACAATACAATTGTAGAGTACCACCTGTATATTCGGGTGCATATACTGTATATCTTTACAACATGTTTAAAGTGTGTTTGCATGTAGTGCAGAGACAGCTGCCTGTGTCTGGGAAACTGTAAGAAAGCGACACATTTTCCGCTGGATTTAGTGTGATAGAAGCTGAGCGATTTAATCCTACAGTGCGTAGAATTAATTTGGTGTTCCTTGACTCCCTGGCTCAGACCGTAGGGCCATATGGCACGGTTGGCCACTGTGGGCCACTGGAAGACACAGCTTCAAGCCAGAAGTTAAGCAGAGTAGAGAACATGGTGACCACTGTAACACCCCTGCTACAATTTGAATTACTCAAAACTATTAGTCTGGAAAGCAGGAGCGACACTTTGCCTCTGAGGAATGCCCCAGCCATTTCTCTTGCAACACTCTGGCATTTTTGATTGACACTCGTCAATGCTGCCGCTCCCCTTGTGTCTAACTTATTGCAGTTGTCACCGTTCTCATATCACAGAACCACTGGCTATTCAGAAATTTGTGTTTGTGTGGGCGCCCTGGTATGACAAGTCCTGCCTCTTTTGAACACACTGTGACTCACACATAGTGGATGAACATTTGACACCTGACCCCGGGGCTGGAGGGAAATGGTACTGACATTCTGGTGCCTCTGCTGCTCCACTCTGGGCATTACACGATCCGCTTTATACTGGCGCTGCAGAAAACTCAGCTGTCAAAGCACTTTGACCAGCGCTGTTGGAGTTTACTTAGCAGTAATGAGTGGAAATAGGCTGTTTTTGGATTCTATCATCCCACTGTTTTTTTTTTACAACGAAGAGTGACTGAGTGGTTGTTGATTGTATCGCCACTATCTCATGCACCAGAAGTGACTGAATGGTCCTCCTGCCGAAGTGAGTATTATAAAGAGACACGTTTCATTCTGGGATAACAAGTTGACGTGCTACAGAGACACATCGGAGTGTCACTACAACACGACCCTCCCACCATCCTCCTGCGGTTGCTCCTGGCAACAGAATTTTCCTGAATGTCAGGAGAGTGCGAGATGGGGCCGGGTGTCTGACTACGACGGAGCGAACAGGCTACATGCCTAGAAACAATGCAATTATCTCCTGCGTCATCTCAACCCGCAAGAAGGCGTGAGGATAGGAAATCGAGTGTGTTATACGTATGTTATGTCATGCATTAGTCCGATTGATAACGGTGGCTTTTTTAATACGCTGTCAGGTTTGCATACGAATGGAAAGTTGAGAGACAGTATGTTGTGCCATCGCATTTATCAATCTATTTCTTCTCTTCGTATGTTTCTCTTGGGCCATTTAATAATTTGATGCATTTTCCTCTGTTGTCTTCAAAACCAAGTCTTTTTTTCTTATGTACAACATAAAACATCTCATTAAGACATCTTTTGTTGCAAATGACACCTCCCTCTGTCTGATCCTCATTCTCTCAATTCTCTCTTTTTATCTCATTCTCCTCTGGAAACCATCTAAAGCGCTCCTCTGGGATATTGGCTTTGCTGTAATTCAGGAGTAGATTAAGAGAAGATATGGTATCTGAAGGCAGCAGGCCTGAGAGAGACAGCACTTGATAGACAAAGACAGGGAGAGAATGAGAGAGAAGAGAAAGACAAAGACAGAAACAGAGAGGCAGAGACTCGTGGTATAGTAAGCAGAAGCGGATCAGATTAAAAAAAGGAAGAGGGACACAAAAAGAAAAGAGAGACACAGACATCGATAGACTCAGGCAGACAGGCTTGGTTATTGGCCCATAGGGACAAAGTTACACCAGAGCCACTCAATTCCTCTTAGTCTTAAAGACTCTCTGTTAGTCAGACGACTTCATACAGTTTCTCCTGGAGGAGCTTCCAGATGCTCGGCCCAAGGCTTGCACATCACAAGCTCCACATTGTCACACAGGACATAAGGATTAGGACCATAGAAGCACCAAACATCATATGATAACAGTGAATATCACAGATAAGACAAACATCTATAAAAAATTACTTGTCCGGAAATAAACTGCTATTTTGCTTCATTTAAGGGACTCAGATGACGATTGGGTGTCGAGGATCAAGCCAACATATTGAAAAGACAAGACACAGAGGCCCCTACAAGGTCAGGAGTTATGGGCAGAGAATTTCCCTGTGAGGATCAGTTAAGTAAGCCTGGTTCCTGACCACTGAATCATGTTGTGCTGGCAAAAAATGAGCAAACTAATCTTTCACGTCTTGGTATTTGCCGTCTCTGCAGGTTCTCGTCTTCTCCTGCCTACTTGGCTTTTATATGTTACCACAATAACTGCCAGTGATCCAAACTAGAACATAACAACCTTAAACAGTGTTAGAAACTCACATGAGTGGTGTGTTAGCTTTAAGCGGTGTGGTGAGTTTGAAGAGGCTCACTGCTTCAGTTTGGTTGATAGTTAGAATACTTACACTGCCCATTAGTGTTAATAATTGTTTGCACAATAAATGAAACACTTTTAACATATCCAGTTCAATTCTTACTTTTGCTGCTTTTATGTTACAACATATAAGCTAGTTGGTAGATTTTGGTGTATTTAATGGAAAAACAATACACACGCAGCATGTAACACAATTATCACAATATGTAAAAACGTCATAAGTTATAAGTTATAGTACAAGTTGTCAACTTAATATTTTGGGAGGATAATAAAACAAAAATTGCTTTACGTCCACTTGATACCTGTACATCCTGTTAATATGTCCCACACTCTCATGGCCTGAAAGGTGCGTCTAACACTGTCTAACATTTCCTGGCACTAGAATCACAGTCTACATCGCCTGTTGTTTCAGCGAATCAAATGCTCAGTGCCGACTGTTTTCCTGAATGGAAAACAACCAACCAATCGGGGTTTTGTAGGTGGAATTAAAGCTCAAGTTATACCTTTGTCATCCACCCATGCCCCCGAATGACTGTACATGCCAAAGAATATGTCTGAAGATGTGCATGTATGCAGACACCCAGTATAATATAAACAGAACTGCCTGCACATCTGAGTCCATTTGTAGAGTTTGAATGTCATTTCAAAATGGGGATGTCATCGTCCTTTGCCAGAACCAGGAAAACATATACATCCATGAAAAACAGGGACTGAAAAAAGGCCATTAAGGGGACAATAAGTATGGAAAGGACTGACAAAGCTTTACAGATTGTTGAAAGTTGATGTGCAGAGATAAAAAGTTTGACATCTGCTTATTTCTTCTTCCTGCTACTGATCCGTTAGGGCAAAAGAAAACAAAATAACCTCCCTCAAACAGAAATCAACTGAATAATGAACTGAAACTAAATGGAAATTCAACCTAATTATCAGGCTACAGTCATGAATGACATTACTGTTAAATCAGCAAGGTGCACCCACTGAGTTTGTTCAGGTGCATTAGTTTTGCCAGCAGGCTCCCGCTGCTCCACCTGCAGCCTCATTAAACAACCACGACACCTCAACCTGCACAGCTCGGAGCGGCTCGCTCCGGTTTCTCTCCCGCTGGCCCATGAAGCATGGTGTCCCACTGAGCGCCACCATCACTCTCACTTCGTAGCTCTGTGTGTCTCCAGCGGCTGGGACACAGGAACAGTTGAGGAAAGGGGTCTCCTGGCCACATCCCAGCGCACTGCGGCCAGGCATGGCATCCTGGGGCAAAGATGAGAAGCCGTCAGATTGTTGAACCGGACATCAGTAGCAGTAATACCAGCAGCTTGTTTGCTGTGGTCACGATCAACATCCACCATTAGACATGCTGTGCTGCAGTGACTGGAGCTGAGGTGGGAAAAATGCACAGAAACTGACTTCATTTTCCACATTGTGGTTGATATCTGCATGTGACTCTTACATGTTGGTAAACTGATTTACAACTTTGATACAATGCAGTATCTGTCTCGTATTGATATGCACAACACATCAGGGCTACATTCAGCTAGCATCTGAACTGGATCGATACTGCATGCTGGGTAAAACAAAAGAGAAGATCTTCAATTTAAAATTTCTCTGATATTAGAAATACGAAGAAGTACTTTCGCTGTGAAAATGTCAATATTCAGTATAAACCCCAGTAATGTGTTATGGCTCCGTCTGCCCTCACACTGTGTAACACGCTGTCCAAAAATCACCATAACATGATACCACAGTCTGCCCCAACAGGCGGCACCCTCTCTCCTCCACTCTCTCTGTCTCCCTGTTTTTCATGGGGGGTGGGGGGGCCCACACCCCAGTAACAGGTTTGATTGGAAAGCATCTAGCCCCCAGCAACCAATCCCCCTGCAGTACCGCACACACTGATACACACACGAACACACACACACACACACACAGAGTTTCCGTGGCAACTGTAGTGCAGGGGGTAGACAGAATGATTTGGTCTATGGCGTGAGCCAGACTATGATGATGAGGGGACGAGGCCTCCACCAGAGAGCGAGGGGGGGGGGGCATGGTCGAGAGAAAACAGACAGAGGGAGACAGAGGAGACAACTTAGGCTCAGTAAGGGAATGATTTGTTTAAATGTGAGAATGCATTCACAATACCTTCTGAATTCAGTTTTTTAGGCTCATGAGGTCCAAAATGTTAAATAAGATCTAAAATGGGGATTTTAATAGTGGTTAAATGATGGGGGAGTAAACAACTCACGGAGCAAATCCGTCTGCAAAGTTTTTATCTCGCATTTATTTTTCAGCATCTCCTCTCTGCGTTTGTTTCACAAACTGTTGGCTGTTTGTTATAACACTGCTCTTTCCTTTAATTTAGAACAGGCGATTTTCAAAACAGGGCTGTAATGGCCAACTATCTGGCTCTCTGGCCTGTTCTACTTGGAGCCGGATGTCATGCAGCTTCCAAAAACTGGGCTTTTTGGAGATTACCGACTCTGAACCAGTTCTCTCTGGTTACTGGAATGGGATTAACTGTTGCTGCTGCTGTGTTTGAGTGTGTCTCTCTGTGTGTGTGTGTGTGTGTGTGTGTGTGTGTGTGTGTGTGTGTGTGTGTGTGTGTGTGTGTGTGTGTGTGCGCCTTCGGTATGTATGTTAATGAATCCATGCACATATGTGCATGTGTGAAAAAATGGGAGAATGAGTTAAAGAGATCAAGAGAGAAAACGTGTGTGTTTGTGCTTTCCCAGCATCCTTTGTTGTCTGGCCTGATAAATGTGGCTTAGCCCAGAATCGTCTGTTTAATCTTGCCGCCATTTTGTCGTCTGGTGGTGTCTATGGCTCTTCTCTATCTCTCTCATGGCAGCCATAGTGGCAGGCTTAACTTCCCAGAATGGTTACCATAGCAACACCGACAGAGGTCTATCAGTGGCTATGGCGACAGCTGATGCACTGAGATGTGGCTCGCCATGGTTTTGGGTTGCAGGGGGGGAAATGGGGGGAGTGAGAGGGGATTGCAGGGAAGGAGGACTGCTAATGGCAGCCACACCTTGACGAGGAAGATGGTGAACGGAGCGTGATCCAAGATCCAAGTTGTGAAATTAAAACCCTTTTTTTTTTTCTTCATTTACCACAAAGTCACCAGCACACCAGTCTGTGCCTGGTTTATTTCCAAACAGCAGCCGGGGCATGCAAGCATGAGTGGAGGGGATTTTTTTTGTGTTTCTCTGGCTGTGTGTCAGACAAGCTCATATGTGTGTTTATATATGTGTGAGACAGATTGGCTGTGCAGTGACTAGTGCTGTCTGGTCTTAAGAGACTCAAATATTGCCTCTCCACTGAGGTGAGAATTCTCAAATCAATTTCTCTACCATTTTCCCTCCACCTCCAATGGATTGGATTTTTTTCTCTCTCTATCTCTCTCTCCTCCACTGCAGCCAAATAGTAATTTGAAAAGCGTTTGGTGTAAATACTGCTATTGTTGGAGGCGTAATCAAACATTCATGAGGGAGAGGGATCTAGGGAGAAGCAGAGAATCTAGGTCACGGATGCGCTGGCAAGTCTCTGAGATGGCTGCCTCGCTGAGTACGCCGCTCTCTCTTTCTAAACCTCTCCTTCACTCTGTATTCTCCTCTTTGTCTTCTCAGCTATCTCTCCTGTTCCTCCACTCCCTCACTCTCTCTTCCCCCCTCTTCTCTTTCTCTCATCTCGTTCTCGTCATCTCCCCTTCTCCCTCATTGCCCCCCCTCTCATTTGTATTCCTCTACTCCCTCTCTCCTCTCATCTTCTGCCCTCTCATCTTTCCATAGCTCCTCTGCCTCTACTCTCTTCTTTACCTTGTCTTGCTCATCCCTATAAGCATATTTTTCCCCTTTTTGCCATGCATCTTGTATGATTTTGACCAGTTTTTGAGACATTACCACATCAGTCTTAGGGAATCCAAAAGCACATCTGCATCCACATACAATCACGGTGTAACGCCTGCAGACAGGTGAGCCAGTAGCTCATATTTCTGGCCCTCTTCACCATCATTAGTCAAGGAGAAGGTCATGTTGTCAGTGCTTTCACAATCATCACTAAGCCCACTGTGGCGCACTGAGCAACACATTAGCAGAGTCTGACCTTGTAAGTGTGTCCACAGTGTCAGCGAGCATAAGACAGATGCTGCAGGAGAAGCATTAAGAAGAGGGAGACATGCTCCAAAAGGAGGAAACCAGCTCTTTATCTGCCTGAATAGCAAAGTTGAGAGCCGAAGGGAAACCTTAACTTCCAGGCTCTGTTGACATTTGAAATAGTGTAAAAAAAAATGACGAACAAAATTCAGCCTTGAAATATAACTTTACTCAACAGGGCAGGGCAGTTAAGTACATTTGTCTTGACAGTGGTGATACTTTGTCATAAAAACAAATTAATATTGTTGTTAATATTCTTGTTCATTTAGTATTAAATCTTTTAAGGGCCTTTACTGAACACCATGTCCCATAAACCCTAAATCATGCGGGTTAATGACACATGATGTTTGTGATTTGTGAGAGTTCATGTCTTCAGACAACTTAAGACATATAATTAAAGAGTTGGCCATGTGAGGGTTAATATAACACTAAATCCATTCAACATTGGTTTAATGATCTTGCATGGCAGACTCTGGCCACCATGAGGCTCATCAGCTCGCCTCAGCAGTGGGGTGACAGGAGAGAGACGGCTGAGCGGTTTCGATGTTTAGACATCAGAGATTAGCTAACAAGTTGACAAAAATGACGTCAGAGGGGAGAGTTGGTGGATGTCACGGATATGGAAGAAACCAAGTTACACTGACGAATGTGCCTGCGCTGGAGCGCTCGCACGTTCATCACGGGAGCTCAGTCGCTGTACAGTATACGTGACAATGGTTATGGTTACAAAAGACAATTTACTGTTCACCTTCAATCTCCCTTCCCAAATAACTTACGAACCTGAAAGCCTTTCTTAAAACACATATGACTGTCTAACTGCTCGTGTTTATCATGTTTCAATATCTCATTAATTAACTTGTTGTCATAACCAGTAGGACTGTTTTCCTCTGAGGGCATGTTGATTTTAATTCTGGCATCACCATATTCCAGCTGATCAAGAACCTAAATCCCTGGATCTGTCCATCATCCACCCCTCCCTTCCGTCCACTCCCCCTGAGGTATTAGAGGGTCCGAGCCCACCTGCCACTCCAAAACCCAACAGATCCACTAGCATTGAACCTTCTCCAGCTAATCCATTTGTGTATTTTCAATTACATATCGGGGGCTGCGGAGCAAGTGGACAGTAAGCTCTCGCCCTATGTCCTGGAAAACGCTGTCCCCTCATGACCTAAATATCAAGCTAAAGAAGAGGGGGGGGGGGACGCTCACAAACTGAAAAAAATAGGTCACAAATTTTCGCAGTTCCACACCATAGAATTGGATTGCGCTGAGGAGAAATAATCATGGTCATGTTTGAATGTGACAGGCAGATTGCCGGACGGCCATTCCTCCTGGTCATCTAGGACAAGCCAACTGACTGAAGGGATGACTCAGTTTTCTGCGGTGAGTGTCGGTGGAGTCACACACTCCGTCTTGGCTTGAGTGTAACCCCAGACGGCAGAAAATCAGAGGGATGTAGCCCACATTCTTCAACTTCAACTTGTGGAATTTGTGTGGTGGTACAAAAAGGAGTTTGCACATAAAAATAAATGGCATGAATAGAAAAAAAATCCATGGTTACATGGTTGAGATGTCCAGAGAATTAAAATCAGCTGTGCCACATTAAAGCATATGACCAGTAGCTGCCACATCAGTTTTTATCTCAGATATTTTCAAATCTCTCAACTCCATTATTATTTTCTCATTTTAATCTCACTCCTCCTTCTCTCACTCCTTCTTTTAGTCTAGTTTTCTGTCTGGCTTCCACTCCTCTGTTCCTTTTCCTCCACTTCTCTGTCTCTGTTCATTATTCGCAGCTATCGGGGAAAACGCTTTCAGGCTCAGCAGACCTCAAGCCGAACCCGTCCTCTCACCCCACCCCTCCCTCTTCCAAACTCCATCCCTTTCTTGCCTCGGCCCCCAACTCCTCTAGCTTCCCACAACCTGATGAAGAGCAGCCTTGACAGGCTCATCAATAACGCAAAGATGCTTAAACACACCTCCACATCCAGCGCCGAGCCTTTTATATTTAAGAATTAGATGCTGATATCTCTTTTCCACACTATTTCAGTCTTATTATCTTTAAGCCTTCACTCCTCTTTTTCTCTTTCCTCCTCTTGGGTGCCAGATCCATTTCCGACACCACTGCTTCTCCCTTTTTCTTTGTCAAGCCTTCCTCTTCCTCTTCCCTCTGGAAACACAAGAAAAGATTGACCGGACGACCACCTTCCATCTTTACTCCCTACCTCCTCCTCCCCCTGCTTCCTTTTACCATCGTTCCTTCCATCAACCAGTCCTGAAGGCTGGACTTCAATAAATGTCACATCACATTCAGCAGAGCAGGATCTGTGGAGCAGACAGACGCCAAAGGAAAGGGAGAAAGAGAGAACAGAGGGGGCAGACAAAGTGTCCCCTGCCTCCCCTAACCCTTGATATAAAGCAACGTCAGAGGGGTGGAAAGCGAGGAGAACAGAATGACAGTGCGATTGAGTTCCCTTCCTCTTTGGCTTTTCCCATGTTAACCTCATTCTTTCTGCCATATCCCTGTGCAGCGCCCATGACCTTTTCACCTCTGTCTCTAATTCAAAAGTGCTCTGTTCATGTGTTACACCAACAAACCAACATGGTTCTTTGTGTCTGCCTCATAGTCTCCCTTCTCTTTTTTGAAGAGGCGTGTGATGATACAAAGCAAATGATTGTGGAGGAGGTGAGACCTTGAATGTCCCCACGAAGATGCAGAGTGAGAGTTTTTTTTTTTTTCAGTATTGTAAAAGGGTGATGAATGAAGGAGGAAGAGAGAGAGTGAAAACAAAGAGTAACAAGAATATACATGCAGGTCTCTAGGGTGTTTATGTACATTAAATTCAAACGTGAATGCTTCGTATACATCAGCATAATAAGTATGTTTTCATGTTTGCATTCCTTCCAACACTGGAATGTACGTTTGACTGCTGGCATGTAAGCGCATGTCGCAGCGTTTACACAAAGCTGACTGGGTGCCAGAGTCAGCCCCTACTTCCTGTGCCTCATCAGGCCAACCCAAAAACAGAGGCGAGTTTACCTCCACACGCATCAGTGCCTCTGCATCGAGTGCGCTCCACCGAGCAGGGGAAAGTTTTTCATGTTTGGCATTATTTCAAAGTGCTCCTTTAGAAATGACTCATGCATCAGTAATTGGCAGTCCTCTGAGTGCGGCTCTACAGAAGCAGCTAGTTTGACCGTCCGTGCCCCATATAATGTAGTGTCTGACGACGGGGAATCACGGCTAGACGCGCTTCAGGCTTTTAAAAAACAAAGCTCGGATGCTAAGTAGAGGGGGCTCTGCTGCCTCGCTGGTGTGTCTGAATGAAGAGTTCCCGTTCAGAGAGGGATAATATTTGTCCGACAATCATAGCACTCAAACTCTGGTCTACACTCAACATGACAACATGACAGTGTTACACCAAAGTTTAGTCTTCATCATAACGAAATGTAAAACTTTCTTTAAGGCCTACTTTGAGCATGTTGTATTCCATTGCTGGTGAATTAATCATTTCAAATCCTTTATAGATCAGTGATAAGTCTTTCATTTTTGGTTGGTTGAATTCGGGTTGCCAAGTTGCGAAAAATCAAGAAACTCCTGACATTTTATTTATGAAATGCTCCCTTTATATAATATTTATTAATAAATTCTGCAGTTATAAATATCAGTTAGTTAAAGCGTCATGGATCTCTCACTTTCATTCATCTTAATAGCTCTGAATAGGCCACGAAGATGAATGAAACAGCTATATAAAAGTTATACAACCTGGCAACCGGAATGTTGTTGTTAATGACTTATTAGTCATTTATAAAGCATTCAAAATAATGTATTTCCATTAATAAATTAAATATAACTTAAAAAGCCTTTATAAAATGTGTCTTATAAAAAAGTGGTATCAGTAATGTCAGTAATGCACCAATAATAATCCATCTACCTGACTGTGACCATACTGAATATCAATAAGGCAGACTGTGAGGGACAGAAGATCCTTGCAAGATCTTTTAATTCTTGATGAGGTGTCCACAGGGAACAGGTGGGTGGGTCTGTGCTCTGTCTCTCAGGTGGTGTCGGGGGGGGGGGGTTGTTCTGGCTGGACGCTGCTTCTAATTAGGCTGTCTCAGTGACAATTGTATCCACAGCTTTCCCTGGCCACGCCACACACTTCCGGGCTTAACCGAGCAAGTAATGGGCGCCCAGAGGGAGCAACGTGACCTCACAGCCCCTCCCCTCCGAGTACGTGGCAAATTGGATGAACGCTGGGTAATAACAGTCTTTGTTTATCTCTGTGTGCAATAGATAGAGTGCTTACATTCATACGAGTGTGTGTGTGTGTGTGTGTGTGTGTGTGTGTGTGTGTGTGTGTGTGTGTGTGTGTGTGTGTGTGCGTGTGTGTGTGTGTGTGTGTGTATTTGTGTGTATGTGTTTGTAGGTTCACACTGATGGAGGCCAAGCACTTGCCACCTGCTCAGGAAACATTTTTAGGGCAGCATGTGTCAAATGATGACATTAGCACTTCTAATGGATACACATGTCCGGCCTTAGGTCTACTGTTGGAGTGTATGAGCCAGCTTTGTCAGCTAAATCAAATTTGTCATGCTCCATGGATCCTCTATTAGAACAGGCTATTTCAATAAAACCCAAATACCTCCCACTTTGACCATTTTGGAAACACCAATGCTTATGTTGACTGAAAATAAGTCACATATGCCCATAGGTTTGCTCCTGGGTGGGAGACTAGTGGAACATATACACATTCACACACACACACGCATGCACACACAAAGGCACCCCTCGGCAGCTAAGTAGCTAAGCAGGGCGCTTAGCAGAACCAACAGCAAGGGAAGGGAAAACAAACACAGGGGCCACCAGTAAATCACCTCCATCCGCAGCAGCTCACCAGGGATTGGATGGCACTGGGAGGCCCTGTGAGAAACAGCAACCAGGGAGGAGGACTGGGACCTGGGAGGTGACGGAGGGGGACCCACAGTCCGGGCGACCAGGCCGAGGAAACTTTAGTCGGTGGTTGATGCTGCCGGGAGATCAAGAGGCAGAAAGAGGATACTCACAATACACAAAAGCTCACCCTGGCTAATTTTTCCATGCAGGAGAAAAGAAAACGAAGAGGGCAGGGTGGGAGGAGAAGAGAGAAAGACAGGGGCATGGTCACAGCTGCAACCCTCCCTCTCACGCCCCCGACTCTCCTTCTCCTTCACGCTCCTCCTGTCCCATCATCCGGAGTGGCAGGAAGTGGGGTGTTTGCCCTTTGACCTGTCAGGAATGTTTTTCTCCTCTATCCCGGCCAGCAGCAGCAGCAGCAGCAGAAGCAGCAGCAGCAGCAGCAACAGCAGCAGAAGCAGAGCTCCCTGCCCGTCACAAACTGCACTGCCCATCCACTCACATCCACATCTATACATGTGGATGAATGTGCAGAAAGCGTCGCTTTTATCCCCGCTTTTCTAAATCTACGAGATAATCACATAACTCACAGTCTGTGTCATTCCACAAAGTGTGAATGAATGTCAGAGAGATGATGCCTCTGATATGGTGTGACAGGTAGTCTGGCAGGCTCACATCGGAGCCTATCTGTCCTCATGGCACACTGCCAGCCACCGAGTGAGGTATTGCACCATGGTCCTGGTTGAAGTGACTTTGGTAATGACTGTGAATGGGCTCTATCTATGGGCCATTACTCTATGGACTCAGCTGAAGCAGCAGGGTAATGCTTACTAATGGAGATGAACTCTTTGAGTGATGAATAGTGTAGCCCACTGATGAGGCTGTGTAGTGGCCACCATCCCTGTTTCCTCGCACTTTCCAAAGTAATGACCATTAAAAAGGAAAATTGGTTGGCATGGAGCTGTAGATAACTTGTTGCTGAATGGAACGGGAGTGTTCATTCTTGCTGGCTGTTAAACAGTGAATCTATTAGAGAGTGTAAACGAGACAGCAAATTAATTTGGAGCTGTACTTTACTCACTCTGGTGGGGCAGCGGTATTGTTTTTCCTGCCGTACTCTCTTTCTTTATGAGATGAGCTGAGGGCGATACTGCACATATCTCCAGATATATGAGCTGACAATACACTTGATTACCAATTGTTGAAGGGCGTCAGAGTGTGATGTTAAAAAGGAATGCCCTCTTAATACCTCATACAGTAACATATCAGGCATACATCAATGTTATAAAAGTGACCTCCTGCTTACCCCCTGCCCTCCTTCGCTGACCACTTCTGGCATGAGACCCTCAGGCACTTTTCAGGCTGCCTCAGTTTCCTCTTATCACCTATTAGATCCAGATGAGACCCAAGCCTCCTCCTCCTTCCTGACCACAACCCTGTCTCAACTGTTCACAATTCAAAGCAGATGGCAGCTAACACCAGCCAAAGCCGCCCGCTGAAGCTGCTGCGGTGCGCCTGTGCCAGGACAAGACGGGGGCCATGTTTGCTAACTCACAAAGTCTCTTCCATTAAAGGGAGTGTGATTGAATGTCAGGGGCTGTTAAGCTGAGCTGAGGCTCATGTACTGGCATAATAGTTTGATTTAAAAACATGGATATTAACTGCTGTTTTCCTGTCAGTCATGCAGTTTGGCTGACGCGTGATCTCATAAAGGTTCGTGGGTAATATGAAAAAGAAGATTGAGAAGACGCCTCCTATGCCCTCCTATCGGGCACATCATTTTGAGGCTGCGTGATACTGTCACACCCTCCTAATGGCTCATTTATATGTGTGTAATATTTGCTCTGAAGTTGCCCTGAAGCCTTTTCCTTACATTCTGATATATTTGACACACCTTTGTAAAAAAAACAGTGTATGTGCAGACAATCTCGTGCCAAAAATTCCAGAAATTAATCTCAGCAGTAAGGGCCATCATGGAACATCATTCTAATAAAATTATTAAGTTTGGGTTAGCAGCTTTTTAAAGCAGGGTGAAGCTGTTTTTTATTACCGGTTTTTCAGACGGAAACCCCTAAAGATGTGAGTGAAATTATATCCTACATCATATTGTTGTGGGTAACTGTTAATTTTGGCATCTAATTGTTTAGTTTTAGTCTAGTCTTAAGATGAAAATGGATATTGGCTATAGTCTTTATTCCCATTTTCATGGGGCATTTCAAATTCTGATGTCTTCCAGGCATTCTGAGGCTGCAGCTGTCGCCATCTTTGATGTGTGCAGTTACAATGGTTGTAGGTGTTGTTCTCATCTGTCGCAAAGTTAATAATTAAGTCGACTTGTTTTTACCAGCTAACAAAGCCAGATATTATACTTCGGGATCTGGTGGAGACCAAAAGAAGGCCTTGGAGGAGAGTAAATGCTGGACTTATGTTTGGAGGTGGTTGGAAGAATGACTCAAAACAAATGCTAATGTTGCGCCTTATCTAGATAGACATTTAAACATAGTAGCTAAATGTGTAAATAACTGTTTTTTTGGCCAAAATATTACTTACTGGAGGACAAGAAACGTCTAGGAAGGGATTCACAGTCCCTAGCTTATTCAATTTTGCACTTGCAATTGCTACTACTATTCCTAGCCTGTAAACACAAAAAACAGCCAACTGCATATTATGTTAATGTTCATCCTCATCTATTGCCCTTCATTGCTGCTTCTTGTTTAATTTTAGTGGTGTTTAATGAATTGATTTAGTCTATAAATCTGGGAGGTTTTCCTTGTTGCAAACTGGTAATAATAGCTCACATTACTTGCAGAGAAACAACAGTGCTGAACTTCAAGATTCTGATCGTCAACAGTGAAATTAACACTGGTGTGGGATGACACACTCAGCCAAATTTCTGATTACGATTAAAAGACCAATATCAGCCCAAACCCAGCCAAATACTGACATTCCAGGCCCCTATTGCTGTCACATTGTCAGTGGCCACTCCTCTTCCCCTCACTGCTTGGAGGTCGATGTTGGTCTGGGTGCTGACATGCTGGGGGTCTCTGTCCCCTCTTTAATCTCTGTTTATGTTACTGTCTGTCCCGTGCATTCAACACCTAATCGGGATCGCCCCTGTGCCGGCCCCCATCATATCGTAAAACAGGGCTTCCTGTCTGACTTTTAGTGACTGGATGACCTTTGACCTTGTCTTTCCATATATGCATTCGCACGCATACACTACCATGCCTCCACATACACTACCATGCCTCCATATGTTATGCAGTCCAGGACGCAGCTGCACTCGTGCAAAAGAGGGAAAGAATGGAGCGATTGAGAACAGACGAGTTATTTGCTGCTTGTCTGGTTTTAACGGGGGATCTTCATATTTGATGTATTGTGTTTTCATCTCTCTGTCTATCTATCTGTCTCTTTACTCATCCTGCTCCTCCTCTTGTCTCCCTCTTTTTCTCTCATACCCCAATCTCGCCTACAGCAGTTTCCTATTAAGATTAGACCCCAGAATGGAGGACGGCCAAAGCTTTTACTCTAGTAATGTGATAAATGACTTAGAATTAATAGGATGTAATAAATAAATAGTAATGAGGCCAGTACAAAGATAGCGTATCACATGTTTCCATGCAGAGCTCTGGAACTCATCCTATGGGAACTGCAGTTTTTCTCCATTTAACCAATAATTTTCAAATCACTTGGGGACAATCATCTTTAGATAAGCCATCTCATATAAAATGGCTATGACCTTTATATTACCCAAGGTTTGGAAGTCCATGTGTGTGTATGTCTATGTTTTATAATAGTATGTAGGCTGTTTCCTACAAATTCATGCTGATAAATTCAGGCTCTGTGGCCTGATGAGCTGCAAATCACTATGATAATTGTTTTCATTTGCTGAGAAATGTGTGATTTCATCTCTTTATTTCCTTCGAAGGTTGGTCAATGACGACTTTCAAAACCTAAGAAATAAGGATAATATTCTTTTTTTGTTATGATTAATAGGCAGCAAAATAATTAGAGTTAGTGTTTTGGTGTGACATAAGCTAATGCTTTCGAATCAAATCACGTCAACAATGTACTTTCTATTTATTTTCTGAGCTCGCTCATTTCAGATACTGTAAATCTACAGAACTGCACCTTTCTAGCTTAAATTCTTCACCCGCAGAATGCACCCAGAAGAAAATCCCAGCTGCTGACTGTGTACTTAGCTGCAGCCGTTATAATTGTTTTTATATATTTTTTGTTCTTTTCTGACAAAAGGCCTTACACATTCAGGTACCTCATAATTTTGAAAATTGAAGGAGAACATTTTGCGGTGTGGCTATGAATGCACTTTTGATCATGCCTTTGAAAATGAATGTTGAATCATGGACTATTTTTTTCTCTCGTGGAGGGCCATTAATCTCAGTCCATTCTGATGCCACCAAACGTCAGCTTTGAAATCTGTTTTTCTTTTGTCCCCAGACAGTTTGGCTTTTGTTAGTGAACATGTTCTGCAGCTGCCTCTTCCATGCTATGAATTGGAAAATATTTTAATGAAACAGCCACAGGTTCATCTTCAGGGAATGATAGCAGATGTTCAAGTTCAAAACTGAGAGACTACACTGAAATATTAGCCACATTTTTTCTATATTCCATACAACATGTTTGTACAATTCATAACTTAATTGTCTTACCATAAAAAATCCTCTTTAATTTCTCTCTAATTTGCCTTCCTCCAAAAGGAAATACATTATTTAACTGCTTTTATCTCAACAGAGTGCCTACCACAGTATTGTACATTATACAGTAAAGATGGAAAACAACATCTGGACATTGTGTACAAGAGCATGGTATATCAATTTTAATACTTGCTACGCCACAGCATTACTGCGTTTCCTTGCTGTCCTTAAACAGGAGGAATCCTCTCAGGCAGGCGGCAAGGACGTCTCCGTGTAAAGAGACAGCAATATTCATTGGAGTGCCGACAGACCTATTCATTCCATTACACACAAGACAGAGCCTATTCAATATCTACTGTACGACAGGCCACGACAAAGGAGAAGCTTTAAGAGACGTTGCCAGAAGGAGGTCAGACGTATCTTGGCTGCTCATTTGCGTGTATGAACGCTTTGATGCACACGTGTTTTATTAGGTTGCACTGAGGCCATAATTAGGAGCGCCGAGGAGTGTTTTAGCTTTTGTGTGTATGTGTGAGAGTGTGTGCATGCGACAGTGTGTGTGTGCAGTGAATTGATTGCGCTGTAAGCCTGGCGGCCGGCGGTGAGGTAATGCCGAGCGCCATCTGAACCCTCTGACCTTTGCCGGCTTGACCGACAGATCAGGGAGAGGATCAGAGAGCAGCGGGTTAGCTGCACACTATACACCCCAAAGACAGCAAACAGCATCTCAGAGCTTATAGAGACAAGAGCCACAAACTTAATGCAATTGTTGTCTAACCACGAGATGGTTTTAATGATTTACGGTCACGCAGTAGACATGATGGCTGTGTGATCACATCTGGCTCCAACTACTCTCTCAGCTATCTCCACATCTCACCAGTGAAGACTCCCCACAATGCCACTACAATGGCCCTGTTAGCAGCTGCACACACCACAGGAGATTTAAGGTATGTCAAGTGTGTTGGGGATAAATCCAAAGCCAAGGAAACATTTTACACCGTAAAACACTAAAATGCTGATTAATTGTACATCTGCTGCAAATCCAATGAATTCTTTCAGAGGTTGTCCAGCTTCTTTTTTTTTTTACTGCATACATAGAAGGTTTTCCTTCCTCTGGGGACTATTGACAATACAGCTTTTCAAATCGCCAAGGCAAACACTCGCTATTCCAATCCTACTCCGCTGGTGCAGCCCATCTTGAAGGAAATGAGAGCACAACATTTAGTTTTTGCTGAGCTCAAGATTTTCTTACATTTTTAAAGAAAGAAACAACATCTCAAGGCAGGGGGGAAGTAATGACTGTGAAATTGTTCCAGAGTAAACTTTCTTTACTTGGGTCCGCTCCTGCAGTCCCAATCGAGTGGATTTCCTCACGTGTCGTTCATTTAGACTGTCCATGGGGATTGGTGTGAGGCGATGCAGCCTAGAGCAGCACACTTATCTTCTATTGCTCTACAGACTGCTATCATGTAGGGTTGCTCAGTTTAGAAATTTCAAGTCAAACTGAAATTTGAATTCTCACATTTTGTATGAAGAAATATAAGCTATAATGATATTGCATTAGCAATGGTGCATTAGCAATGGTTGAATGACTTTTGAGAGCCAGCATTCTTAGAAGACATGCTCCCGTCTTCTATGGTGTGCTACTGACTGGAGCACATCACACTGTACAGCCTATGAATACAGGACATTTTTTACATTCCACTGGTTATTTACCGTTTATCATTTTACAGCATTTAACATTTAGGAGGACCCATCGTGCTGTTATGTTTTTACTCCACCCGGAAAGTGCAAGCTAGCAAGTTAGGCTAAGGGTCGAGTTATGCTTCTTCAGAAGTGGTTCGTGTGACGTGTTGTCCGACCACTTCAGAAATCACTCCATTTGGCCACCAACTGTCATAGAGTGGGGGAATATGCAATATTGTAGAGAGCTTTATAGAGAACTTCAAACCGTGGTTGCTTTTTTTATCTCAACACAGCTGGAGATAAAATTCATGGGGTGAATTGTCAGACACAGCTCAGTCCGATTTCGGAAAGGTATGGCTATTTGACTATCCGATAAGGAGTCGGACTATAATAGCAGCTTAAGCCTCAAGCCATTGCGTGGCATTTGTCTTGGTAGTGGTTGACTGACATTTGACAGCGGTCAACTTCTGTGGTGTGCCACTGACTTAAGCGTGTCATTCTGTATATGCTACAAATCTTAATAAAGCCCACATAGCGTTAAATTGCTTGCTGGTACAGAAGGATTTAATTTTGACCACATAAATACATAGGTCAAAACAAACATCTAGATATATATACACTGATTTCTTAGCAAAAGTGAAATTTGTATTTCAGTTCAACTTTAAGGGAATCAGTGCTCTTGTGGTGCTCACATTCAGACTCCATTAACACCATGAAGACAACCGGTAATAACCACACATTTTGGCTATAGCAACTAAGTTGTTTATTTTTGTTATTATAGTCATTAAAATTTCATATCCATGGGAAGCAGAGGGCTGGACATTGGTATGTCAACACTTGCCAGAGATATCATTTCAAGTATTTCCTGCAGTTTATTTACATTCCGTCTGGTGGTGAAATTGAGTTTTTTTTCTGTATAATTACTAATCTACATGCAGTGAATTATTTTCTGTGATTAAAGGACTAATTAGGAAATGGAAAAAGCCAAGGATATGACAAAAAACAACGCTATTTTTTTTTTTTTTTTGAATGTACTCAGCTATGAATAAATTGTTTTCAGCCAGGTTTAAACAGCTGGGGGCAAGTACGTATGTGTGTCTACTTATTGCATATGCATTACTAGTTGAATGGAGCACTGATAGGAAGCTAAGTTTGACCTGCTCGTGTCCTTGCTTTTTTTTGTGTGACTCTGAGCAGTCACCGTTGTGTTTACAGCAGCACAGCAGCTCAGAGGCAGCAGAGGAGTTGCTGCCTGCTTCGGAGATCAAAACACACACACAAATAACCACTTGCTTACACACACAGAGAGACATGCAGCTGGAACTGAAGACCTGTAATGTTTGGGAATGCAAGTTATTGACCTAACATTTAGAGAAATGTACACACATACACCTGTGGATATGAATGAAGGTAGAGCAGGTACACATTTGTGAGATACGGAAGTGCAGGTTTAAAACACACACACACACACACACACACACACACACACACACACACACACACACACACACACACACACACAGTACACCCATAGCCTACCTTCACACTTTTTGTGAGATTCACACATGTGATGAGGCATCCTAAACAAATACTCAGCCAGCTCTGTGTATGTTCTTATAATAAGTGTAAGGTCAAGTACGAATACTTTACTGCTACGTGTACGATGTGGACATTTGGTTACAAACAAATACAAAATCCTAATCCAGGCTGATGGTTGCTTAAATCCATACATCAAATTTTTCAGAATAAGCATACAGAATATTCCCTGGGTTCATCTAAAGGTAAGTTCATTAAATAATTATTGTCACTCTTTGGTAAATTTAGAAAGACAATTATTATCAGAAAGTGATTTAAAAATCTCAATTCTGCGAAATGTGGTCAGGCGAGGTGGCTCGTTGACATCACTGATTGTCAGGAATCTCTTGAGTTGACCACAGTGAGCTGTCGCATAGCACAATGTGGTTTTGAAATCAACAGACAATATATAGTTGTCTATATATTGGGAGCTAAATATATGATCAAAAAACAGCAGATTAGTAAAAGGAGAAGGTCTTAAAATAAATAACCAATGGGACTTTTAGTCTAACAGACCAATGCAAATTTGGCATCAATTGATAGGGTACAGATGACGAAAACACTTGCTAATATTTCTACTTTTAATGATATTTTTGGTCATGCTCGTGGCCTGGCTCAGTGGATGGCAGTGTCTGTCTGTCAGGCGGTCCACCGCTTTGGTCCAGACTCTGTCGCAACATCTACAGAATGAATAGGCACAAAGTTTTGTAAGAACATTCATGGTCCCCAGAAGATGAATCCTAAAGACTTTGGTGATCCTCTTGTCTTTCCTTCTAGCTCCACCATGAGATTGATACTTGTGGGTTCAACTGAAATGTTTCAACAACTTTTGGATGGATTGCCAGGAAATATGGTACACACATTCATGGTGCTCAGAGGCTGACCTGTAATAAACTTGGCGATCCCTTTACTTTGCAACTGTCGCCACCATCAGGTCAAAGTTTCGATTTGTCCAGTAACTCAGGTCAGATTTATGATAAAATACCTGGAAAACAAATCACATTCCCAACAGCTGTAGCCATACTTTGCTTTTAGTGCTAATTTGTGAATGTAACCTAAGATGATGGCCATGGTACACATGTTAGCATATCAGCCTTGTTATTTTGTGCATGGTAACATGCCTACGTTGGCATTTAGTTCAAAACAGCACAGTGGCCAAGTGCATTCTCACAGAGTACTAGCATGGCTGAAAACTATTGTCGTATTGGGATTGACTAACACATCGACAGACCAAACTAAACTGTATTTTTACCCATGATAATGATTCATTTTTCACATGGAATTCTTGTTTATCAAAGTCAGAGAACCTTTAGTGAGAAAAAGCATTTAACTTCTTTTTCCATTTACCTATCTATGCACTGATCATAGGAGGAGGAATTAGTTTCAAAATTAAGTCAAATTGAAGTTTCTCTTTTTATCCACACCAGCTCAGCATTACACAGAAGCATCTTTCTTGGACTATACTAGAAGTGCTGACTTTAATAAAATATTTCTGTAGAATTCTCTGCAGCGTGTGCAGAGATAACGTCCTCTGAATAGATCATTGACGGGCAACCAATGTGCTTTTTACGCAATCATGTGTTTTATCCAAAGCCCCTTTCATCAGCAGCTTACACGTCTATTGAGAACACCATAGCATGTATAATAGATTTATCACTTGTGCTGGACGCTTTTGAAATAGACATTTGGACAAGAGAGTGGACAGTGTTTCACTCGGCTCTTTCCCCAGCTGACCCTCTGATGCGCCTAGTGATAAAAAAGATGATCATAAAGCATTTTATGTAAGAGGGAGATTGTCCGGGATTATGATGGTGGCGAATGTACACAGCCTTGCACATAAACACACCGTTAGCAATGGAAGACAGCAACAATGTAACAAGGCCACACATACAGATGTGATTTGGGTCAACCAGTAGTGGACTGAGGTTTAAATTCTGCTAATGACTAAAACCTGTCTGACTCTTCTCTGGCCTTTACGATGGCTTGGTTCTGCCAGAGGTCACAATCTGAGGACACACTTATCAGTTGGCTGCTAGTTTCTGCTGCTGCTTTGGCTCTGATAAAAAGAGAGATGAAAGGGAGGAGGCAAGGAGAGACAGAGTGTCTTGTTTCCTCTCCGCCAGTAGAGGAAATACTACTTGAGCAGGGGTGTGGGAACGCCAAAGCCAGCGGCTAGGGGCTCAGCAGGGCGCCGAAGGCCTCCTTGGCAGGATGCAAGCAAAGGGGATTGTGGGAAATTACACGGGATTAGAGCGGGCGTCTAATTCCCTCATCCAGCAGGACATTTTCATCAAGAAACAGGGCTGTTGGACAGGCACAAAGAGAGAGAGAGACAGAAACCTCAGCCTGCCCTTTTTTCCAGCTCCCCAGGATTAGACTATACAGAAACCCTCTTTCTTCTCCTTTGTGTTGCTTTTGCAAGCTGGCACTTCCTTGCGCAATTGTAAAGGCGCATAGAAAGGGGGGGGGGCATTAAAAAGGAGAAGCAGAGCAATGAGGATGCTGATGGCTGAAAGTCCTGCAGTTTCAGTTGTGATTGGGTTTGTGGGCCTTGGCTACAACTACACTTTCCTTTTACCTCCTCTTCCCACCACTCCACAGGGGGTTTGTAACTAGGTAACTCCTGAGATGTTAGAAGTTCCTAGTACTTCCACAGAACACTCTGAATAATGAGAGTTTAATCTCAGGCTCTGAAATCCTAGGGCATCTGTTTCTGGATTGGTGCTTCCTTCCTAAAACTACCAGCTCTTGTTGAGTTTATAAGGAGGAATAAAGGGAACTGAAAGAGCCAGACCAAGCACTTAATACCTAAATTAGAACCAGATACATTTTATCAGATATGTTGGTCAAATGCATATGAGCCTCTCTTGGTGACAACATATGTACTTGTGCTACACAGAGGTCATAGGGAGGTCAAAACAAATACCTCTAAATGCAACACTTTCTCACTCCCAACTCTTCTCCTATGGACTCTTCTCATATGTCAGGGCGCTTTTGGCTTCACTTTTTAACGCACTGGGTACCCTTTTAGTGTCATCTTTCAACATGCAGGGTATGCTACAGCATTAATGAAGCACTACATTTACCAGGAGGTGGTTGGGGTGGATGGTGGCGTACAAAGTGCACGACTGTCACATCAAAGACCAGGGTTTGCATCCAGAGTCCTGTCTGTGGTTAGGTTTACACAGCAAAAGCCCTTTGGTTATGGTTAGGGAAAGATCATGGTTCTGGCTGAATATAAATGGACATGTTGTGTCTGAAGTTACTGTGAACTTTTTCTGTTTTAAACCACATCACAATCTTTCCCTAATCTTAAAGAAGTGCTGTGGGAGTCTAAACATAACCATTAAAAAGTTTAATAATGCTGTTGTCACTACAAATGGATATTGCACTGCAAGATATTTGCGACTTGCCAAATACATTAATTTACATTTCGTAATGCAACAGTAAATATAAACATATTTACTGCAGCGTAGTTGTATAGAAACGTAATTTTTAGGAAACAGCTCTCCTATCGGACAGTGAAAAATTACGCCAAAGGGGCCTTGACCAAGCGTCCGTCTGTGACGACTTGGGAGTGAGAAAGTATTGTTGAATACTTGACAGCGAGTTTTGCGTCCTGCAAGTCAGTGGTGACATGTGAAGCATTTAACCAAGACCACTATTTTTGCCTAACATTAAAGGCCCTCAAAATGTATTTTCTCAATCAATTTCTTACAGTGACTTATAGGTTCCTACATTAACACATACTTTTCTGCTAAAGTTAAATCTGTTTTTGATATTTCACATGAGACATTCTTGTATTTCTGTATATATTTTTTTTCTGTGCTTATGTCACCGGTCTGAAGTGGGCAGGGCTCAGTTAGAAAAGGGTGATGTCACATGCCTTTTTGCACCAGTCAGGGTTCAGCAACATTTGAATCAGAATCTGATGACAGTTGTTGGACTGTCAACCTCTGATCAAACCACACCGACACAGTCCTAGTGAAGCAGCTTAGTGAGTGTTAAAATATTATATTACATAAATAATATGTAAAGGTTTTTTTTTTTTTTTTAAATCTTTGAGTATTACTTATTTAGTCAAAAATATTTAATGTTAGGGAAAGTTTTCAGGAAGCCAAGTTTTCAGGAACTTTAATCAAGTGCTCTGAGTTGCCTAAATATAATTAAAAAATTGTTAATCATTGCTTTAGTTGTCACGGGTAGATATTAAAAGAAAAGCCAATGAAATACACTTATGGTGTCAGTTTTCTTCAACTGAAGTGCTTCTAGGATCATCAAACAGCTTATGAAACCCCCTCTCTCCATATGTTTCCAACATCAGATTAGGGATCCAAAAATTTGAGTAACTCTCCGGAAATGACAAGCTGACAAGCACGCCCATTGCATGAAGGAATGGCCAGGTGTGTGGACCTGAGACAGTATGCAGGACTTTAACTTCTCTCTAAACCTTTCTTTTTCTTTACACAACTACATCCATGCTTGGCTCTGTAGTGAGATTGTCCAAAACTATCCCCATTTGGACAATTATTATGTCTTGCACCTCTATATGATGACAGGCTTTTTATTGCACCTTCAAATGCAACCACTCAAGACAGCTATAAACACTTGGCAATGTCATGAACACTGTCTTCAGATGTGTTCATGACATTTTGTACAAAATAGTTTGTTTCAAGTATGCCCCTGCCATCACAACACTTGGGTAAGTTAATTCAAATATTTCTCTAAAAAACGGATATGCTAGTGCAGATTGAAAGTATATAATCCTAATTTTCCGAAGACAGGATTATTAGTGGAGAACTTGTACTTCAGTAGCAGATTGGGACAGTCTCTGGCCATGATTGTTCCCTCTTCCCTGTACAATATGTGACCCTATAAGCGTGCATTATGAAAGAACCATCAATGGCTGCATGTCACTCAGTCAAAATGTACCACCGGTCAGTGCTAACTCCTCAGCTGAACCGTCATGTCTATGAGGTAAGGAAGTCCATAAAAGTGACAAAAAGCGCTCCATTCCTGCTGCTTTTAAAGACGGGCTGTAAAATCAGATGACTTTACTGCCACTTTACTCATCCTAATGATTCAGGACATTTTAACACACAGAGGAGTGAAAAACAGCAATCCTCGGCATACATTTCCTATGGTTGGCAAGGGTGGAAAAACAGGAAGCCGCTGTCTTTATAAGGCAAACTAAGACCTTAATGGCCTTTTTAATATTTGGGTTGCCAGGTGCTGCCTACTCTGGCATGCATTTTCCCCTTGACTTGCCTGGGCTTATTCTCTATGGGCCTCTGTTGAATGCTGTGGGAGAAGCCATTCACTAACCTTGTAGTAGTTTACATGCCCATTAAATCAGGCTTAAACAGTGCCTATATAGACATGACTGCTTTGTGTAATTAGTCATGGATGGATAATTGCAAGGTCACTGAGTGTTATTGTGTACAATCTGATTTAAAATCCTTAATTTCTGGCCAGCCGCTAAGTAATAAGATGTTAGACCTTGAGAAGTAATGGATTAATAAGGCTTTGTAAAGATATTCAACAAAACTTTCACACGTTTTGAAAAAAATGTCAAGTTTAAGGTTATTCACCCGACATCTTATAATTTAGCCATTGTTTTTAAATTTGATTTAAATCAGAAGTTCATATTATGCTCTTTGATGGCGGGTTTCTCTCTAATATTTGTTATGTATGCCATATTTCATAAACATACATATGTTTAAGATCCACAGCAGAACAAAGCAGTAAATCTAACTCCCAATGACTTCAAAGTCCCATTGAAATCTGAAACTCATGGGGATTTTCCTTTCAACTGATGCATTCCAATTATGCTTTAGCTCTCCTCTTTTTCATTTTCTTTTTCATTGTCTCTGTCTCTCTGTGCCTCTCTCTTTTTAAAAAAAATATAACTTAAAATTCAGTTTTTCATTATAAAAATTGTCATTTTTGCCCTTTCTACAACACTGTCCTGCTAACACCAGAATCCAAATGGCACTTGCCAACTGATAAAAGAGTCTGCTGTTATCTCAAAAACTTAAAGTCAAACTGAAAATTGAATGCTCCTTTGTGTTAAGAAATATAAACTACTGTATAATGATACTGTAGCTATTGTGCTTAATTTTCCATCTTCAAAAGAGTATAAAACCATCTTTTGGACGTATTTGTGGAAACAGTGTCTCAGCTTCAAGCTAGAAGAGCTTGCTAGAAAGTGAAAGCAAGCAGGCTAGGCTAACTAGCTTCCCCCTTCTGAGTGGAAGAGGTTATGTTTCATTCATGTAATTTACTGAATCATTGGTAGCTCCAACATACTCTGTGTTGTGTTGGTTCCACATGATAAAAAGGAGATGGTCTAGCTAGCATTAGCCAAGCAAGTTATGGAGTGCTCAAATCACAGATGGAACTAAGCAACGGCTAACATCAACATCAACTGTAGTATTAAGAGTAGTCTGCCATGCCAAAATGAGGGACACAACATGATTTCTCAGAAACGAAGTTAAAATAATTCAATCTGGTGGTCATAACATAAACATACGTGATTGTCAAATAAACTGGGAAAGTCCTGTTTCTCTGTTAAACAACACCAAGGATCAGGTTGAAAAATAAAAAAAGGCTTCCTAATAATAAAGCTTTTTTTTCTTTTTTAGTAATTACAATTTTAACTAGATAAGTTCATAAATCAATACAAAAACTAAGGATATACTGTATGTACTGATTTCTTCACAGAAATGAATATTAATCTCAGTTTGACTCGGAGCTGTTGAAATATATTAAATACGAATGCAGGACTAGTACCCTACCGTTTATTATACAAGCATTGAGGTACGTACAACACAACCTTTAAGCTGTACTTTTAACACCACAGAAAGCATGCTGAAATTGCCAACAAACACAAACTTGAGGTCACATGATTCTGGTTTACTAATGCTTCCAAGAATCAAAAATTGTAGGCGGCAGGACTTTCCAAAGCAGAACACCACTAATGTGGAATAGCCACAAATAAGGACAGGGTAGAGACAGTCTCAGTGTTCAAACCCAAAGACTGTGGTTCTCCTCTGTCTCCGCAGGGCGCATAGCCCCAGTCCAGCAGGGTCCTTCTCCTGCTCTACCTCACCCTGCTAGTCCCCCCTCTCCAGGAAGCTGCAAATCCTGTCCACAGTCAGAGCAAGCACTGATGACTAGCTTGTATTTTATGATGCATAACAAGAGTGATTAGTCAGAAAGCTAATTATTCCTTTTGAGAAGTGTGGGGAGAGACCGTGAGCTTTGTCAGGAAGCATTTTTCATTTGTTGTTTGAAGTTAACCTCAGTAACCCAAGGTGGGCAGGGAAAATAATGTGTAGTGGTTTCGTGTGTAGAGTTTTGTATTTGCCACAAATAACACATGGTTCTTCTATTTTGTTTAGGTATTTCCCTAAGCCCTCCTCTTTGTTTCTAGTTACACTAGTGACTTGGTTTCCCACCTCAAAACAAGTTTGTTTAGCCATTAGCCACACAGGGTTTCAAGTGTAAAGTAGCCATAAAATAAACAGTTAACTTGAGAAGTATTTTGCCTTGCCAGCTTCCCAGTGTCACTGACACAGTATCAGCAGTTTTAATCTTGAAGATACTTTGCTTCCAACACCTTCACCTCTGACATTAGGGGAGTTTCAAACATTCAACCCAAAACTATGTCACTTGTGCTGCTTTGCTTTGCTTTTGAGCAAGTGAGTCACATTTATGCAACATTCTCGAGACAGGAAGTGGCACACTCAGCAATGACTTTAAGGAGAACGAAGTTCATCGGTATTGTTATTATGAAAATCTGATTTTTGCTGCTTCAACTGGAAATGTTGAATCAGGATGTAAAAATATTTTTTTTTAAATGTCATTGTCATTTAAATGAGAAAAAAAAAGTCCTTAGATTCAATAAAGGAGAGTCCGAAAATTATCAATTCGTAGTAACCAGAACAAATGTTGGCACAGTAACTTCACACAGAGCCAGCAGTGAGTGCACTAAATATACAGCTTGTCCAGTGAAAAATCAACAGTGTCACAGCTGGCAAGCTGTTTGTACTGCCCCGACAACAGTCGAGCTCTATAAACAATGCTGCAGTACAGCCGCTGCCCCTGCAACTCACATACACATGCCCACAAACATGCGCACGCACACCACCGGGGCAAATGTTTGCATTCCCTGCTGCATGAAATCACCATTCGGGGTCAAAACCCCACAAACCGATTGGTTGGCCGCTGCAGAATTGCTGATCAGGTCCAAAGATCACAAAGTCGTGCCAAGAGGTGACATCAGCATGTGGAGCTTAGCTAATGGCCGAGAGATGCCTGGATGACTCTAAAGCAACATCCTATTTACACACACACACACACACACACACACACACACACACAAACACACACACACACACACACACACACACACACACACACACACACACACACTTGTTGACCGTTGTCACTTTTGGGGACAACGGTTGCATTCATTCCCTGAAGACTTAAGCTAACCCACACCATAACCACTACTTGCCTAACCCTAACCTTAACTACTGACCCAAAATCAGCTTTTTCCCAATTGGGGACATGGCTTTTGTCCCCAGTTTGACAAGCCATCCCCAATTAACTGGTCTTTAGTCGGAAATTTATCCCGAAGAGTAGCCTATGTCAGGATCACACACACACACACACACACACACACACACACACACACACACACACACACACATTCACACAAAGCAGACCAGCTCTCAGCAATGCGATGTGCGATGTGGCCCTCCATTCATCTGATATGCTGAAGAGGATGTGAAGCAGCTGAAAATGAGTTGTGTCGTAAATAAAAAATGTGCTGTGGTTGAGCTTTGAGTCTCTGTGTATTATTGACTCTCACTTCCAATATTTATGATGACTTGACAGTATGACAGAGTGGTGTGCTTTCAGCCCCAAAACACATGGCTGTTGTTTGTGTATGTGCCAGCATGCACATATTGTAGTGTAGTTACTGCTTTTATGCACATTAAATAAACGTGATGACTGTGAGTGATTATCTTAAAGCAGAAAAATATAGAATAGATAAGATAATTAACTCTCGTGTGTTACTACTCTGGTAACTCTTAACCCCACAACAGTTTAGTAACTGTGGACTTCAAATTCAGATCTGATATCAGTATCAGCTTTTCATCTCTACAGATGGGCCAAATTCAACACACTGGAGTTTTTAGTCTCATCAGCATTTTTCTTCTTGTAAATCATATCCTACTAATCTTTTTGTTGTTTAAATTTATTATTACCAGCATGTAAGTTTAACTGTTCTCATTTTTTACCATTTTTTAAATATCAAATAACCCTGAATTTTTAAAAGGAACAAACAGGTTTAAGCTAATTTTCCACACAGTTTTTATGTCCTCAAATATCTAGTAATTTAAAAATGTCGGAAAATCGCAAAGAATCTGATTATTCACCAGAATCAGCAGCTTTATTTTTTTTTTTAAAGACAACAAATGTTAAACAGTGTTTTGTAATTTTTTTGTATGTTTTTTTTCGAAACCCTATCAGTTGACCCTACCAATATTAGATTGCATGTTTTCTTCCCACAGTTTCCGACATAACTTGATGATTGGTGATTGACTCCACTTTAAGTAAAGCAATATGAGCTATATATGATGCTACAGCTAGCAGCCATTTAGCTTAGCTTAGCATAAAGAATGGAAACTGGGGGAAACAGCTAGCCTGACTCTGTCCAAAAGTAACAACTGGCTTACCAGCACCTCAAACGCTCACTAATTAACACTTGCTTGTTTATTTTGCACAAAAGCCAAGGTGTAAAGTGAAATATTGTGGTTTTTCAAGGTGTTATGTGCCAGACTACCTATTAGCTGAGCACAGTGACTTCTGTTTCCAGTCTTAATGCTAAGTTAGCTCACTGGCTGTGGGGGTAACTTCATAATTACTGTACACATCATTATAGTGGTAGCAATACCCTCATCTAATCTCAGAAAAGAGGCAAATTTTTTTTTTTTAAATTTAATTTTTTCAAAAAATGTCAACCTATTTCCTTAATGTACTCTTAAGAAGGGTATTCATGGGCAGGTTATCAGTTTTTTCAATAAGAAAATCTACATACATGGAGGGTGGGGGGAATACAGTGAATGTGTGTGTGAGTGTGTGTGCTTGTGCATATGAGTGAGTCACCTCTTGATGGGCAGCCCTCCTTTTAAGTTTTCGCCTCACAAGCCAGTTCCTGGAAGAAAACCTTTTATCAGCTCAAAGTGGATCTGTTTTCCATTCAATGCTATTTGGTTTTTCATTAGGAAAAGAAAACTCAGTCCCCCCTTAGCATGACATCGATGAATCATTTGTCTTTGAAATAGTGGTTAACAAACTTGGACTAACCAGACTCCTGGAGAGCTTTCCACAAAAACTCCCAGGGAACACAACAGGAGGCCACATTTACTGCTTTAGCGATGTGGATAAAAGCTGGTCCCAGCGGCCCCCGTAGGACTCCACAGAGACTCTTGGGGTTAAGCCTTCTCTTAACTTGACTGGAATAAAGGGGCTAGATGCTACTCAGCTATACTGTTTGGCCATTGGGTAACATAGCGTCTTTAAATTCTATTATCTAATGTCCACTGTATGAAGCTCAGACCTAAATTCAAACAGAGGATCATCATTTTTTTTCCATGCTTACGAATCTGTCCAAGTCAAAATCATGACCTGGTTGACCTGAAAGTGATGAAGTCGATAAGTCCTTCTCATGCAGGGACCATTTTGCTTTTGAAACAGGTTTTTCAAAAGTGGCATTTGGGATTTGGGGATTTAGGTAAGCCAGTGTATGCTTTCTGTCCCTGTCTGTCCCCTCCTCTGTTACAACAAAGAAAGATTAAATTGTCTGTAAACCACTGTTATTTTAGGGACTTTTTACTCCTACCCAAGTTTTTGTCACAATAAAGGCTGAAAAAGTAGGGGACTTCTGCAGCAACTATGCTCCTGTACCAAACTAGAAATGCAACCGTAGAGATGGATAAGAAACTCACTTCCTCTTTTTGCTTTCGGTTTTAATTTTAAAACAGCAAGCAAGTGAGCAATACAAACCTTAAAACAGAAAGAGAGTTTTTTTTTGTTTTTGGACTTTTTGCCCCACATTTTGCAAGAGCAGCCATTGTTGAGGGCTGAGGGAAACACAGTGTGTGGTAACTCAGTGATGGGTGAAAGACAGGGTTTAAGAGTAGGCTTCTGTTAGTCATTGTACATTACTGTTAACACGTCTGAATTCCTGGCACTGATTCCACTGCACAAGAAGGAGTGTGAAATCCCATCAGACAGTACAATCATGTGTACAAAACCCTCATATATAAACACAGCCCCCCCCCCTCAACAGCAGGCATCTACTAATGTCAATCAGATGGTGACAGCTCTGAAACAAGGGGTAGTGGTTATGTGCTAGTTTACTTGGGGTTTGTGTGGTTTACACCTCGAAAATCTAAAGATAGATTATATGAATAGATATGTTAATAGATATGCAAGGGTAAGAACTGATGAAGCAGTAAACACAGCTAGGAATGACTTCTTAAAAGAAGAGAAGAAAGGGGTTTATGTAGACGAGGTAAATGCTGCACATGACAAATTTCTAAACAGCTACTTATCACTTTATGATGAACACTGCCCAACTACACTGTATAAACAAAAATGTAGTTATAATCAGAAGCCTCGGATAACTAAGGGCTCAGAAACAAAGAACGGTGAAAGCAATGCAAGGTTTATGAAACTAAGTTGACAATTATAATGAGACAAGCCAAAAAAGAATGTTGTAAATTATTAAAAGAAAATAAAAATGATATCAAAGGTACGTGGAAAATTTTAAACAGTGTAATAGATATTAAACCTGTGTTCTCCCTAGTCATTTCATGAATGACAATAATAACGTTACAAAAAACATGACTGAAGTGGTACATTTTTTTTTTGCTAAATGTTGGGCCTAATCTTGCAGATTCTCTTAAAAACCATCATCAAATAGGGAGTAGCTGGAATGGGGGAAGTAAAGTGATCGAATCTATGTTTCTTGGAGAGGAGGATGAAATTAAAATGAGATCCATTGTAGCAAAATCCAAAAATAAGACATCAGCTGATAGTGATGGGAATGATATGATTTTAGTGAAAAGACTATTGACTTTATAATCAAACCTTTCACCTTTATTTTCAGTCATTCTTCTCATACAGATGTTTTTCCAGACAGAATGGAAATAGAAAAGATTATTCCACTATTTAAAATGGGAGACAAACACAGCTTTACTTACTACAGACCAGTGTCCTTGCTTTCACAGTTTCAAGAATTGAGATACTTTTATTGAAAAGGATAAATTGTTGAGTGAGAGTCAGTATGGCTTTCTGACAAATCGATCTACGGCTTTAGCATTAATCATAAGAGAAGAAATTATAACAGCAATAAAAAGTAAGAATTTTTATTTTTTTTTAAAAGCATTTCATACTATAGATCACACAATCTTAATGTCTAAATAACATACATATGGTGTGAGAGGAATAATTCTGAACTGGTTCAGCAGCTGTTTATTAACAGACAACAATACATACATCAGTACTATAGTTTCCAGACACAGCAGCCAGCTGTTTTCAGCAAAAAAAAAAAAACATCATAAAACCCACTGTACGCTACCTACCCAGCACCAAACAATGGACAGTAATAACCTAGTGAATGAAGTGGAGCATTTTGAGGCAGTTATTTTACTCAGGAGTTGCTAGACACATAAACAGAGCAAAAAGAGGACTCTGATTATACGACTTACATTCATCAATTGACCAGACACATGACTCCGTACAAATGCTAATGCTGCTCTATATCTGCTGGATCTGTAAATAAGCAACTGTTTGCCAACAAGTTAGCCATATCTAAAGTGATAATATGTCAATTTCGTGTTCACAACTGGTTTCCACTGCCCCTAAGTGGCCATATAATCAGTCATGAAGTTATCAAGGGGACAATACCACTGAATTTTTTCTGAAAGTTTATTATTATGTTTTTTTCAAAAGGTTCCACCAGTTTTAAGCAAATTTCAGAAATTTTGGGAAGATAACATGTTAATCTGTCCATTTCAACGATCTACCCTAAGCTGAATATTCAAGGATTTGACAAGATTCCTGTATATATTATCGGAGCACCAACACATATGATACATTGTGACATTTTATGTCTGCTTTCCTGCTAACATTTTATGAACTGTGTTGTTTTTATAAGCCTCTGCAGTGATAGAGGGGGATGACATGCAACACGAGTCCTCGTCTGGACTCAGACCGGGGATGTACAGTACATCCCCACTCTTCTGTATTCTGGATTTGAGAGAAGGCCTGTAACAGAGAGTGGCAGCATTACATGAATACTTAGCCTACAGTGGAAGAAGCAGAAGGATTAATCATAAATCCATCAAACTTTATCATATTTTTTTTTTTATTTCAATTTCCAAATCCGCCCAGTGTAAAAACTTTTTTGTGTATTATACATATCCTCCGTCTGTTATTCAAAGTTACATGGTTTTTACTGTGGTTTTTATGTGCATTATTGAAAATGCACATAAAAATAAAAGGGTGGAAACATGCATTACAAGAGTCTAAACCGAGGGCTGTATTTGGCACACTCAGCGTCTCACACAGACTTTTCTATTGCAAGTTCACCTTATATCCTGGAAATCATGGGCACCCATTCTTTTCAAAAATCAATTCAAACAGCTTGCAGAGGCATACTGCTACACTGATGAACATAATCCATCACTGTAGATGTGACAACTCAATTTGTTCCACACATTTTTTTCCAAATGTGACTTTATAAGACAACATTGATTGCTGTTATAATCCTGTCAACAGCAGTTTCATTCTGCCAGAAATGAATAAGAAGGGGTTACTGCAAATCTCCTGTCTTATCTGTCTTATCTTGTTGCCTCCTCACTGCCACCAAAAGTGTATGTACCAGTAGGCCCTACCTGAAAGTGAAAACTAGTTGTATTACGTGTGGTATTTAGCAGCTTAGGGAAGTCCTGGATGCCAAATAAACCTACAGAACAGACAGGAGTTAGTAGTTCTGATAAATACATGGTGGGTTTAGAAAAAAAAAAATTCCCTTCTTGGGTAGTTGCTAGTTGGAATGTATGAGTTGGAATGTAATGGTTTTCTAAGGCTTAGTCCTTATTGATAGTCATCTGAGCTCAAGTGTAGAACTTCACTTAAAACTTTTCTGGGAACGTGACATTTACCAAAACTTGTTTTTTCCTCAGTTAGAATACCTCCAGGCAACTCCATGGCCATTACGGTATAAAATGGTCAGTGCACCTGATGTTTTTGGCACCACATACAATAAACTTTTATCTGTTTGGTGATAAAAATCTCTGCCTTAATATGATTTTACCCACCATGATTAACTGTGCGCTAGAGCTGCACTGTAAAAAATTTATTAGAATACACTGCAGTCATCGCTCACCTCAAATGTTCTTAAAGTCATGAGAGTGATGAATGTTTCCCAGGGAGCTGGTTTTTACCAAGTACTAAGTGAAAAAGTCCTGCAGCTCTGCAGTGGGCTGTGGCAACTGCTCTGAGGCAAGGTTGGCTTTAAAAATCCAGCCTGTACATCAAGTCAGAGCTGTAAATATCATATTGGCAGTCAGCAGAGCAATCCCCATGAGTTTCAATGTGTTGCTGGACTCCTGCTGGCATGAATCTCTATATGACAGGATGGGTATGTGGTCCTTGTGTTTTAACAAAAGGCTTCCCAACTTTGAAACTATATCTAAGCCTAAAGTGATCTGGGGCTACATCTCAAAATCAGATCTCAGGATCAAATCTCTTTTCCTCTAGCTTCCTCTGGTCCAGTTAAACAAGACTAAGAGTCTACAGCATAGTGGCTGTGTGAAGCTATACTTAGACATGGCAGTACTTTCACATGGTAACGTCAGCATGCTAACATGCTCCAAATGACAATGCTAACACGTTTCTCAGGTGCAACGTTTGCCATGTGCACCATTTTTGGGGGCATTCAGACCGATAACATCCCTGCTTTAAAACATAAGGGACTATGATGATGGGGCTGTGAAAACGAGAACGAGATGTGAAATTCGATCCTAGAAGTCCAGTTTGAGTTACTGTGGGCTGATGGAAATGTCATTAGTTTTACAGTATCTGGACCAAAAGTACTCAACAAATTAAATTAGACCTGATGCAAGATGAAAACATGAATGTCTGTATCAAATTTTATGTTAATCCATCCAGTGGTTGTTGAAATACAGTACATTACTCCAAACCACAACTGTCAATCAAATGGCGGTGCTAGTTAAAAAGTCAGGAGATCACCAAAATCAGTCGGATTTATTCCTTGGTCACCATTGATATTTGTATCAAATTTCATTTCAACACATCCAACAATTGTCAAGACATGTGACTAAAAACCACAAATGTGAACCTCATGGTGGTGCTAGAGGAAAGGTCAGGGGACCAGTAGGTCTTTGGGATTCCTGGGGAACATGAATGTCTGTACAAAATTCCATGGCAATCTATCCAATAGTTTTTGAGCTCCTTCAGGAAACAAAAGGAAAGAGCAGTGTAACACTTAGTTCTCTGATCCACTGAGACATATTGAGCATTTTTGAGGTTTTCTTCCATTTTTGAAACTCAAAGCGAAAGTGACCTCAGCAGTTCCTCTACAGTTCTACTCTGTTCCTCTGTCTCACTTCGAAAAGTCTGGGGCAATAGTCGCAACAGAAATTGGGTGTTGTAGTGGGTCTGCACCTGAGAGACAAAGTGGAGAGAGATCTGTGGGTTTTCATCAGCCTTTATGTGACCCAGCCAGCTGTCAGGTTTCTTCAGTCTGTCTCAGTGGCCTCACTCACCTCTCAGAGGATTTGATGTCATTAGGCCATGAGCAAGCATTATGTCTGCGAGGGAGAGTGACAGCTTTTTTGAGCACTTATATTGTGAATATTTTATTTTAACACCAGTTGGCAGAGTCAAAACATAACTGCATGTTTTCCTGCATCACGCTGGAGTTCAAGATCAGATGCAAAGCATTTTTTGTTTCAGTGAGATTTGATATCGAGAAGCCAGGGCAGTGTTTTGACAGTTTTCATACTGTGATGGAGAGAAAAAAAGGGGGAGGGGGTGCAAAAGAAGAGAGACGGGAGAGGAAAAGGGAGTGGGGGGAAGGTGGGTGTGGCCGAGAAGGAATCCTGGGCTGCTCAATGTCACACTAGGGAGGACTGCAGGGAAAATAAAAGGATGGGGGGAGGTTAGAAGGACACTCTTATCAGTGTTTGTGAAGATAGAGGGGAGCAGACTGGCTGCCCGAACCACAACAGGATGGAGAAGTAATTCAAAGAGAAGAGATACACTGAGGACCTCGTGAAAAACACATGTACAGTATAATATGTACTGTACCTCCTACTCTCATACACACATGCTCACATTATGTCGAATAACACTGCTAAAATGCTCGGGGTGTATGGATATTTAATGAAACACCCCCACTCTCATCCTCCAGCAAATCTGCTCCCTAGCACGGGAGTCCGATGGAGGAGGAAGAGGAAAAGTAGGGCATGTCTGCAGATTTAATGAGGCAAAAAAGCGCTGTACGACAAGCTTGTTTTCTTCTCCAGCAGAGCTGCTCTCTTCAAAAGATAGACTCCATTCTCTTCTTCCATAGAGCCACAGAATTCATCTTTATTGAGGCCATCCCATATGATGTCTTTCAATTTTAAATGTGGATTTTTGTGGCAAGATGTCTCTGGGATGGAGGCCAGAGGGCAAACCAGCCCGAGGATCCGTGGTGCTTGTCCCTACATGGCTTTCTCCGATCCATCCACAGAGCTCTGAAAGACACTCTATTTTAGTAGAGGTGTGCTCAAGCAGATTTCACCTGGGGGGATTGTGGTTGCTAAAACAGGGACACACACTCATGCCGTCCCTTTGGTTGGGCTAGAGAACACACCCACATACAAATAGGCACTAAAGTTAATACTTCACAGCAAGTGCACATTCTCAAGAAGCAGTCCGTGCTGGGCCCAGTGAAGAACAAAAAAAATAGGAGTAGCCATGTATCCAGAAACCGCTGAATATGTGGCTAATTACATCTTGAGGTAGGTCGTATTTGAAACCTTGTTTATCTTTTGCAGCAGATTTTACACTAAGTCATTGTATCTATAATTGAGGACAGGGCTTGTTTTCGACAAGGTCACCGTGTTTTACTGACCCACCGTGCAGCGAGTGGCGACATTACTCGTATAATTGTTCAATAGGTGTCAGTGAGGCAGAATTTTCTGGACTGCCCGTCAATTTGTTTGTCCACATTCTTACTACAGGGAGTCATAGTGACATTATGGCTTTTGGTCAGGGTGACAGTTTCAAAAAAGATAAAAAGAAAAAAAAATCAAGTTTACTGACACTTTTCAAGGCAGACATGTTAGAAAATAAGACCCTGCTGTATGTAAGCTTATGAATATAATGTCACCATTTCTCACCATCTGCCTTAACGTTTATGATTGTTTTACTTCTTCTGTGTCTCAAATATCCCTGCTTGAAATGTAATGATAGCCAGAGACTGGCGCTGTTATGTGACAGCCCAGTGTTTTTTCTTCCATGTCTATGGCAAAAAAGGTCTTGTCAATATGCCCCCCCCCCCCAAAATCTGAGATGAAAAATGTGTCTCATCACATCAACTTTAAAAGTGTCTGTCCTTTTCACCCTTGGTGAGCTGCAGGAAGAGAGGGGGACACAGGTAGCCAGGCAGAAGGGAGAGAATGAAAGATGGATGCTGTTCAGAGTGTATTTGATTGCCGTCTGATTACAGCTGCTCCTGGTGGGATGGGTTCAGACTCTCCCTCTCACAGAAACGCACACGCTCATCACTGAGTTCATTAGAGGCCTGCTGAAATCAGATGGCTGGACCTACATCACCACCGTAGCTGGGACATGGTCACGAGCGCTCACACAGAATGTGCTCAAAAATCCACAGAGGCAAAAGAAACTGGAGACGTGTGTATGTCTGTGCTTTCCAAATAATAATGTTTTGATGTAACGTATTCACTGCCTCACGGGACTATACGTTGAAACAAGCTCCACTTTCTTATGCCTGCATATTCTATACCATGCAACTGGCTCCTTTTTTCGCCAGTGGTTTTATAATGGATTTCTGCTTTGCCTTTGGTGGACATGGATGGATCGAGCCTCTCTCATCGGGAGGAGATGGAGAAAGGAAGGATGTGTGTGCGTGTGTGTGTGTGTGTGTGTGTGTGTGTGTGTGTGTGTGTGTGTGTGTGTGTGTGTGTGTGTGTGTGTGTGTGTGTGTGTGTGGAAGAGAGAGTGCAGCCAAGCCAAGCGGGCCTCAAGGTGGAGGGGGTGTGGGGGATGAGTGGGTGGAGGTCTGAGGCCCCTTCCATGCCATCATATCCCCAGGCACCCCTCTAAAGTTACCCACTGTCTGTGGCCGCAGCCAGCGGGTCTCACATCACTACGTTCATTAAAGGCCCGCTGTAACCAGATAGCCCTAAGTGGACCCACATCGCCATCATATTTTGGTCGGCATGCATGTGGTTCACATACACGTATACTCTTTTCCTCCTCATGTGTCCTCTCCACCTCTTCTCCTTCAGCTCTTCTTACCACCTCTAATCCTCTTTCCCAGACCACAGTACAGGCCAGTTTATCACAGGTCCGGTGTGCTTAATGAGAGATGTGAGGTGCCAACAAGGTAAATCACTTATCACTAGCTTGAGCTGGCACAGTGACAACACCGCCAGTGCTGGCCTGTGTATCTGCTGGGCAGTGTACTTCAAAAGAAATTCACTAGCAAAGACAGAATAGAAGGGGGAGAAAGCAGATGAAGGGGAGTTAATTTTCTTTTGTTGGCATATGAGTCATACTGGGAGGCCTTGTTGCTTCCTGTATTTACACTCATGTTCAGAAACACAGGCATCAATGTCCTTCTATCATCTAAAACAAGAGTGAAATGTGGAAAGGGCTTTCAGTGTGCATGCCCTTGCTTCTATGTCTGTGATTAAATAGGGCCACACAGCGAGGAAATGAGAACACTGAGTAATGCTGTGGATGTATTGATTTTCTGTCGCTGTCTCCTTCTCTTTTCTCCTCTCCTCCACAACCCGCTCCCCATCAAGGAAGCCTCGCCTGAGCCTGCACGAGCCCCTGTACGTAAGGCGCTACTGGAGGCCGGAGCTGCCCAACTTCTCCACCCCACACCAGGGTAAGGGGGGTTACTGGTGGAGTCCCCAGAGGTACCAGGAGGTTGGGTCTACATGGAGGGACACGCGCAGACGCCGCGTGGTCTTCCCTGGAAACACTGGCTTCTCCGACGTGCCCTCAAGTCTGAACGCAGGCTACTGTTGCCTCCACCCCACCCTGGTGTGAGTGGCCTGCTACAGATAGGCTTTTGGGATTTACAAGCATGCCTCCCTACGTGTGTGTGTGTGTGTTGTCATTGTGCATTTTGACAGGTCTGCTTTTGACGAGCCACTTCTAAAGTAAAAGTTTGTTGTCAGCACTCTGCGAGAAGCAGACGACAGACAGGTTCGCACTCAATCAGCACTCCGCTGGCTTATCAGAGGCAAGACGTGGAGCCATAGTCAGGAGCTCGCCTCATGCTGTCACCCTGCTTGTATGTCACCAAGGCCACATCTTCACACAGGGGCCATTAGGCCTGTCAGAAAGCATATTCACATACAGGGTCACCTCCTCATCTCGGAGCATTCTGCCCATGTCCTGTCAATGCTATGGCTGTCACTGACCCCATAATATCTTCCAAACCAGAGAGCGATAATGGAAAAGGAAAGTGGACAGAAACACGGTAACAGGATGCTTTTATACCATGTACCTCAGAAAATAACTAAAAGAATTTCCACTATATCTATATCTATATACTCCACATCACAGCCCAGATGACACTGACCTAAATGGATGGGCAGAGTAATGGCCCAGAGCATCTTGTTGTCATGACAGCAGAATGGTTGGGACCGACTGGGTGTTTCCTCGCACTGATCTCATTTGTACTGATCCGTCGATTGAGGCGATTGGTATAGAAGCAGAGAAAGGAGGAGTGAGGTATAAAGAGGTGTGATGTACTAGTGGGTCCAAGGGAGGGAGATGAAACAAGTGAAGTGGCCACCCTATTAGGGAGAGCCACTTCACTGCAGCAGGCTGGGACAGAGACAGAGAGAAAGAGGAAAAGGCAGACAGAGGAAGTCTAAGAATACAGGAAAGAGAGAGAGAAATACAGCGATGTGAGGCTCCGGGGACTTCAGGAAGCAAAGGAGGAAGATAAAGAGAGACACTTAAAATTGGAAAAAAAAAAAAAAACTGGAAGGAGATAGGTTTGAGTGAAAGGGAGAAAGATTGATAGTCAAGGGGAAAAAAGAGAGTGAAAAAAGGAAAGAAGTGGAAAGAGAGAAAAAGCCAGGGGGCTAATGGGCTCGTGGCTAATCAATCCTGAGTGATGGCCACTTTAGAGTGGGCCAGGCTGACAGATGGAGACCATCCCTCTGCTTTAGCTCTCCCCTGACTCCCCGACTCCTAACTCAACACACCAGAGCACATCAGCACCCACCCCCCGACTACCCCCCCCCCCCAAAGAGGACATCTGACATCACAGACATGCAACACACACACACAGAGACACACTCGGCCCAACCAGCATCTGTCAGATCAGCCGATCCATTTATCATGTTAGAAACGGCCATATCAAGGGTCCACACTGTTATTCCTGACGTGGATGAGTTTGACTGAGTGCAGCATCAGTTGTAGATTGATTCTCCATAAGGATTGATTGTACTAAATGAGCGCTGGGATCGATTGCTGGAGATAGGAGGGGTTGAGGGTGAATGAGTTACTACTCAGACAACCGCGTGGTACTTTTGTACACTTGTTCTCGGTGAGTAGAAAGAGGGGGAACTGTTCCATTTACATGAGATTACTGTTTAAATCAGTGATGTACCACCACAGCAGGGAAGACAAACATTTTCCACATGGCTCCGTGCACCCTCAGCCTGTGGACAGAAATGGACCCGAGGATAATTAATGGGAAAAAAAGGGAAAATAGGTGCTACTTAAAGAGCCTTGTGATGGAGTGGTTCTTTTTAAGCACCCGTGGATGCTGGAAGTTCAATAATACTTTTCAATAATGCTTTAAACTTGTTTATAATATGATATAACCCAGGATGAAGCAGACTTTAGTCATAGTCACCTTGTACAAACACAGCAATTCACAACACAATTAACAATGTAATATCTCTATTTCATCCACAGCATCACAGCTATAGTCTGGACATTAGGGGTTGTTTACAGTCTTGCACTGAAACTAAGCCATGGTCCAAAGCGGAGCCAAACAAGAAAGCAGTGTCGTAAATTGCACTCTGCTGGCCCTGTTAAAAAAGATTAAAGGGAAGAAAGTGCAATCCACTGACAGGCTTCTTGGACACGGGTTGGATGGGCTGCTATCAGCTCCTAAAGGACAGCAGGAGGGAGGGGAGGAGGAGGAGGAGGACAGCGCGAAGGTCTCCACAGATAGATATTCAGCACTCGCTTTCTGCCCACACTATCAGCAGGGATGCTCCCACTGGGTCGTGCTCGCAGGCACACAAGCCTCTTATGCTGCAGCATCAACAGCTGCAAAACTCCAGTCGCTACTGTGTGCTTGTTTGCCTCTGCATGTCCGTTCATCTGCGCACACATGCATGTGTCACTCCGGTTTTCTTTACGTGCACTAAATCAGAGCTTCATACAATCCGGCGCATTGTCATTTTCTATCCTTCGCCAGTCGTCTTTCTGGGGAGCGACGCTGATTTCCTCACCCAGCTGTCACGTCAACAGTCATTCAGTCAGTCGGTAAGACACTGAGTCAGGCAGCAACGCAATTCTTCCCCTTAACCCCGCGAGGGCTTAGATCCTTCCCTTCCTGAGCCATGGAAAAGGGTCAAAGCACACACCACAGATGGCAGAACCCGGGCCGAGCTTTGGAGAAATCCAACTCCGCTCAGGGGTGGAGAGCTCGAAGGTTGAAAAGCCAGAGCGAGGGGAAAAAGAAATGGATCTGGCTGGAAATGAGGGAGGAAACTGAGCAGAGACGGGCCGTGTGTTTCCACAACTCAGCACACACACTGGAACACATCCATTAGGATTGGGCCAGGATCTGTACTGTTTTACAAATCACGAGGTATTCTTTCAAACTTTATTCATTTTCGTACCGGTCATAATTTCCAGGGTTAAGTATTAACAGTGCTGACTTTGCAGAGATGAATCCTGGTAAGATCACAAGCGCTCCTATATGTCTTCCTTAGCAATGAATAGCCCCTTTGCGGAACAGAGGCTTCTAATCCATGGACATTTTGAAAAGTAAAGTCTGGCCTCTCGGTGCTGTGAGAAAATCACCTGCTGAGCGTGGGAATTGAAAGGCACTGTTCTGCTATTATTATCCCCGTTCACCTCAGAGAGGCTGACATGCTCAATAATGAAGTCTTTGGTAATTAAGTTAGCTGATTAGGGACCTGATATATAATTACATTCACAGGGAATAGTCGTGAGGATTGTCTCTGTTTCACTGTTACCCCTTTTTCATCTTAGAGGAGATGACAAATCTGAAAATTTGTGGCCCTCAGTGTTAGGGAAGTTAGTTGAAAAATGTAATCAATGACTCATTACATATTAAAATTGAAACGCAATTACATTGTTTTACTAATTATTTGACAGTAAAAGTATTTAGTTACATTATTTGCTTCATTACTTTTTACTACACAGCACGGCTCCAGACTGGTGTGAGATTCTCTCTTAAATCAGATGTGCTTTTGTATCATCAAGTCCACACAGGGAGCTTTTAACAATTTTCCTCATGGGGTAGAACAGATACAATTTTACACCGAACAAATGATTCTGTCTGGGTGCTCCGAGACATGAGTTAGTCATTAAGGGCTGAAAATCAAATAAGTGAAGTGCCAATGCTTGACAAACACCCTTTTCGTCACACCCTCTCTGTCGATGCATGGAGCGTCCAGTGAAAGACGATGCCGGGTGGCAGAAGGCGGCGTGCTGAACAGGTGACAACATAGCCCCGTCCCTCCCTGAGACGGCCAGCCCGGCTCAGTTTACTGTAGAAAGTCACACAGCAGATGGTGCCCAAGGAAATGAATTAGCTCCGAGGGCCGTGTCCTCACGCACCAGATGGGGTTAGAGGAAGAGACAAAGAAACTTGGGGAGAAACAACAATGACATAAAGGCAAAATGGCCAAGGTGGCGAGGGGGTATGGGGCGCAGGGAGTGTGGCTTTGTAGGGGCTCATTTGTTTGTTTGCCTGTGTGTGTTTTTGTTTTTGTTGGCCCCATGCAAGCCTTGGCCAAGTTCATGGGCCTTACGACTGCGATTATACGCATTCATTGACTCCTTAATAGTCCACATCTCATGTGTAACGCTTCTCATTTTGATGATAATTTTACACGTGTTGTGCAAGGCAAAGCTGGTCAAACATGCTGAACTGTGTTTTGTTTTTCCGGTTGAAAAGGTGGCGGTATCGCTGGCAAAAACTGCGGGAGAGGGTGCCTCAAGTGCTGAAAGGAAGAGAGTAAGACAATGAAGCTTGTTTTCAAAGAATAAAAATCAGAGATGTATACCTCAACCAGTTTCTAATACGATGTTTTTCTCCTTTGGTCCTTTTTCTCTTCTAGTAACTTTCTTGTCCTATGAGGTTTCTTGACACTCTCAGAGCGAATGCAGCACCCCGACACTTGATACGTACATATTATACGGGTGACAAATTGCTCTTTTCGAAAACGTAAATGACTGCTACAATTTGTGTCGGAGTTGGGGGGAAAGAGCTGTGTTTTGGTGAAGGTAATCTCACAGTGTCAGTGGCTCAGGAATGGGCTCTGGAATGTTAATAAGGGGGATAAAAAGGGCAACACGACTTAAATGTCACACAGATGTGGCCTTATCGGTGATGCAATCTTGCAAGGAAATGAGTTGTAGCACTCTTAGACGCTCGGATACTGTTTTGGAAGCTATTAAATGTATGTATTGACTGTACTCCAGGCTTTGAATGGAAATGTCAGAATAAAGTTGTGCTGTAACCTAACTCTGAAAATGTCCCCGACTATCTTGTTTTTCAATCTCCCTCTCTGTCCACGCCCCTCCACAGCCCATCTGGCTGTGATTATTGGACATGGTCTAATCCAGCGCCGTGTCACTTTTGACACAATGGGGAGGGCCAACTCTCCGTTGTCTCACTCATCCTTTCTTCTCCCTCTACCCTTTTTCTTCTGTCTCTCTTTCTGTCATTCTTCCTCTTGCTCTTTCTCGCTTTCTTTTTCGATCCCTCTCTGTTTTAACTCTTGTTCCTTTTTCTCCTCTTTGCCTGTCTGCCGCTGCATCTGTCTCTAGCCGAGCGGCAAGCGCCTGTGTGGCACGCCGCCAGTGCTGACAGCTGGCAGAGAGAAAGAGAGAGAAAAAAATAAACGGAGGAGAGAGGGCAAAGAGAAAAGGGGGGGGTGAAGAGGGGGAGCGAGGGAGGGAGGGAGGGCGGTCGATAAATATCTGCACAAATCAAAAATTCCAATATCACCTTTCTGACTGCACACAACATTGCAGAAATAGCGAAGGAAATCAATGACAGTGTGACAGATAAACAACATAAAGGAGTGATGCAACAAATACAAACCCTGCATGAGGAAGCAGGTGGCAGGGCATCTTTTGTCTATTAACTCTGGAGCGATTACTCCTACTTCTCTGATTTTCCCTTTTTCAGAAAATTTGTTTCCCTTTGCCTCTGGTCATTTTGGAAGTGATCTGAAGAGATTTTAGGTTCCTCTCTCCCTTCTTTCTCTTTCTGTTGGCAGGCAGCCATGTTTCACAATAGGCAGTCCACTCAGGGAGAGAGCTCTCAGTCCACTGCTCTCTTTTATTGACCTCTGTTTGTTTACAGGAGGAAATAAATAATCAGCGGATGGATTTTGTGTCCAGCTGAGGGCCTGCGGAATGAGCCTTAATACTGAAACTCAGCTCATCATCACATAAACAAGTCTTTCAAATTAACAAAGCAGGCGACATGCTTTATTGCCAACCATGTAATCTGACACCACTGTGATTAAAGTGAAACTATGTAATTTTGGAAAGAAGAAATGACACGATCTTCTATTTACAAATGAAAAATACAATTTATGAGCAATAAAACATTCCCTTCCCTTTCACTTTTGCTGCCATAGCCTTACCTGGCATGGTATGACGAGTAGCTTATAGTAGCCAGCGTTAGCTAATGTTAGCAAACTTAAGGTAGATATTGCTTTGTAATTGACATTACTTGATCAGTTCACTCACTACATCGCTGTACTCTATTGGTGCTATTGTTATGGTATGTTTTAGCATGTCACGAATGAACATTTCAATGATTTTAATCACAAAAGTAGAACAAGAAACGAATACATTGTGCCGACTTGTGTGTTGTAATTGCCACTTGTGGCATCTGTTAGCGAAACTTTAACTGTTTTTCTTTAAGGTTTGGTTTTGTAGGGTTTAGGCATCAGTAATATCATGGTTTAGATTAAAAGAACTACTTGGTTAAAGTCAGGGAAACACTGTGGTTTTGGTTGAGTTAACTACCTCCTTAAGGTTAGGGGCAGGTTTTGTCGGGGTACAACGTAGGAGGGATAGGAAATGGGAAATGAAAAGTGGTGTCCCATGTTGAAAACCCCTGTTTTGTTGACCCATCCATCTGCCCTGACCTCGTTGTTATTGTAATTATGAGTTTCTGATTTGTTCATGTTCATGTCAACATCCAAGTTGTGATTACAACTGGGAAAGTCTCACTTTTCGGACAACACAGACTTTCTAATTTGGAGCTTAGTACGGAAGTGCCAGAAAATCAAGCAAATGTGGATACCTTATGTTTGCCACAGCCCGTCATTAAATACTTTTAAACCCAAATTTAATGGATATATTGTCATTTTTGTCACTGTAATTTTTAACCCTCATGCAAACACATCTGGGATCATGCAACCCTCCTGAGGTTTGGAATGGTCTGGAGTCTTTCCCATGTGGCATGAAGGCAGCATTAGGCCAGTTGTCATGTTGCTTTCCACAAAAAGGGGCAAAAAGTGGAGGTCTGATAGATACGTGTGACCAGGAGAAGTCCCAGGATGCATTGCCTCTCTCAACATGCTGCTGAAAGACAGAAGGCTCTCAACACTTTAGGGTGGTCTGAACTAAATTATCAGCTTAGACAGTATTAAAGTAGCCAAGCTTTGATGACGCTGAGCTATAATATGTTTACATTAGCTAATACTGCAAAGACAAAGTTGGTATTAAATCCTAACAACTATGTGAATGTACGAGACTCCGCTTCATACAAACCTACAGTGTTGTAAAGCAGGGGCCCAGCGTGCCAAGCCTTCAAAGGCGACAGATTAGTAAATCGCCCACTCTCCTGATGCAGCATCATTCTTGTGTTAGTATTTAATCCTGCGTGCGACGTCAAGTGAACGCTCTGGGCGACCCATCGTATAAATATCTGCACAGTGTTTATTTGGCACTAGTCTTTCTCTCCTCAGGCTGCAGTGCAAAAACAACAGTGGCATGTTTATACTATATACATACAAAATTTTGAGAGCTGTAGTGGAAAAATATTTCTGGATTTCGCAATCTGGAATTTTAGGAACCACGAGGGGCGTTAAGTCTGACAACAGAGAAAAGGACTGCAGAGGGGATGGGGGGGTAGAGAAGATTTGTTGTTGCACTTTTTACACTGTGTGATGACAGAATGTGTTACAATGAGAATAGCAAATGTGCTGCTGGAGGGACTAGAAGAGATTTATTGGAAAGCTAGGCAGCAGGTTGAAAAGAGAAGAGGAAACGTCCAGATTTGTTTCCAGTTTTTTCCTCCAACATACAAGACAAGCAATAACGCTCAAGAGAAATGAAGCTTTTCCTGTGCAGAATACATAATGGTTCAGTCACACTTAGGAATGAGCTGGTCGTAGTAAGTCTGATTAAACAGTAGTGGAGGTAGAGAGAGAGAGAACAGGAGTAACTCTCCATTTTTCCATCCGGAGAATGTATGTCAGTGTGCTGCGCTATCTGCCTGGCCCACATCTCTCTCTCTCACCTTCTTAGCCTTTGTGAGTGGCACTGATTCAGAGCAGTAAAGTACAGTAGTCTGTTGCCAATGCAGCCAATTCATATTCAGAGTGCGTACCGTACACTCTTGCACAGCACACACTGCAAACTCCCACTGCCTGGCTAATGGACAAATTGAGGGGGTCTATCCGGGCAGCACATGCTCAGTTCATTAGAGTCGCAGTTGCTTTACTGTAACATCTTTTTTCATACACTCAAACACCATAAGGGAATTGCCAAATGAGTGACTCATATTACCATGTCAATTAAGACTGCTCACATGAACACTTAAACGATGTGGCCAAAAGTATGTGGACACCAGACCCAACTATCTGGCCACCTAGATATGACACTCATATGAGATTGTTGATCATCTTATTCCAACATCATGGGCATGAATTGGCTGCTTTAACAGCCTTTTCTTTATATGTTTCGTCAATATTTTGGAACCTCGCTGCAGGGATTTGATCCCATTCAGCCACAAAAACATCAGTGAGGTCATGCATTTATGTTAGGGGTTAAGACCTATTGTTCCAAGTAGGCTGTTAAAGCAGCCAATTGATGCCCATGATTCCAAATCATCCCAGAAGTGCTGGATAGGGTCGAAGTCAGGATCCTGTGAAACGTAGTCAAGTTGTCTCCCACCAAATTTAGAAAAACATTTCTCTGTGGATGTCTCTTTGTGCATGGTGGCATTGTCACGTGCAGCAGGAAAGGGCCTTCCCCTGTTGTCTCAAAGTTGGAAGTACACTATTGTCTAAAAGATCATTGTAAGTTGTCGTATTAAGATCTCCCTTATTTAGAATTAAGGGGCCCAGTTCAAACCATCGAAAAAAATGCCAAAACAAAAGTATATGGACACCTGTGTCCTGTGTAACCCATGTGTGCATACTTTGGGCCATATAATTCATATCCTCAAATATGAAACATATGGAAATGAGGAACATATGGTATCATATGAAGGCAACAAAGAACATTTAAAGGAAAGGCTCAACATCTTGAGAAATGTGCTGTTTGCTTACTTGCCATGAGAAGACTGACACCACTCTCATGTCTGTGTGAAGCTACAGCCAGCAGCCAGTTGGCCCAGCTCAGCACCTCTAAAGATAAGAGCACAAACAAGCACATTTGCCAGAATGCTGGACAGTTCCCTTAATTTCACAAGGCAATTGCAGCTGAGCTCTATGAGCGGGTTTCAAAAAGGACATATTAAAAAAGAAATCGTTAGATGTTCGCTTGTCCATTGACACTGGAATCGGAGGGGACATTCACCCCCACTTCATCCAACATTAGCATGGATTCAGAGGTGCGATGAGATGGGATGCCACTCCTCGTTTGCTCAAATTATTTGACCGTCTGCACAATGAATAAGACCTTGGAATGTATTTGAGAAATACAGTGGGTAATTGAATTCCAAACTTTTTACATTATCAACATCTCTAGAGACTGTACTGAGGTAAAGATTCACCACCGCTTGTTTCCTTATCCTCCTCTAAGTTAAACAGACAGTGATCATGTCAGAGCAAAAGAGGAGCTTTGCTTATGCATCTGAGAACTTTGCTCACCCTCAGCTTCCTGTGTTGTGGTTTCAGTGCCAACAGCTGTAGGGGAAGTCACGGGGTGTCTGTAGGTTAGGCACTTGTTTGTGTTGTGTATATACATATATATATATATATATATAGGTGTGTGTGTGTGTGTGTGTGTGCGCGTGTGTGTTTGCATACACGGCCTGTGATTCTATCTCCCTGCTGGGGCTGTTCTTTTTCCTGGTTGCAGGTGCTACAGTGAGGTCACTTCCTGCCTGCTCCCCCCTGTGTGTGTGTATCCGTGGGCTCCGGCCGTTTCCTGTCCATGGGGAAGAGGAAACTATAGGAAACAGGATGAGCATCCCGGCTGGGAGGGGTCAGAGAGTGCTGGGAGAAGTGGAAGGGGGGGGGTTGATGACCCTGGAAATAGGAGAGGGAACCATGGATACACAGACGCACCATATCAGGGTGTGTTTTATCTACTCGTGTTGAGAGTAGATAGTAATGTCTTTTTTTAATATTAGACTCAACATTAGACACAAACAACAGTCATCATTTTAATTTCATTTCATTCGTTTTCAGATGGGAGTTTAAGGGGAAATCCCAAAATGTTTTTTCGGAAGTTCACCTTTATCTTGAATCAAATATCTACATTAATACGAAGATCACAAAACAGGACGACAGCACCACATATAATAATAAGAAGAAGAAGAAGAAGAAGAAAAAGAAGAAAAAGAATAGTAATAATAACTTTATTTATATAGCACTTTTTAAAAATAAGTTGCAGTTCCTTTAAAAAGACATAAAACCAAGAAATACCAGTTAAAAGTGTAATAAAAAATGAAAAAAAGTTCTATAAAGCCTCAAGTGATGACTTGAATCAGCGTCAGCTGGGGCTGAAGACTACAAGTTTGAAAATGAAAGAGAAGCGTCTGAAAGAGAAGTGCAATGCTAGATTTGTGGAGTGCTCCTGGACATGGGAATCAATGAGAGGCATGCTTTCGCTCCACAGCCCACAGACAGTGTTTAACCTTGACAGGATGAGCAAAGGTCAAAGGCCATGGTGATGATGTAGCAAACCCTCCTGCTTGTTTCCCGTCTTTAACTCTGTCATATTTCCTCTAAATGACAAGCAACCTCCCTCCCTACCTTGAAATTCACTGCCACCCGGAGGATCAGACAGCATCAGACAGATGTTATTGGCGTATACTCACAGGTAGTCACACATACTGTACACTCTGACACACACGGGCCCATTCATTACCCAAGACCACGGGCCGTGTGAAGGGCAAGCCCGGGCAGAAAAGTCTCTCTTCTGACATTTCCGCTCCACGTCTCGCTGTCTGTCTTACTATTCTCCCCTTCTGGGCTTTTTGTGGAAAACCTTTTGTGATGTCACCTTTTAAAGAGTATTTGAGTGTTGAAGGATGGAGCTTCAGAAGTTTTGAGAGGATATTTCTCCACTACCGAGGAAGGTTATGTTTTAATATCTGTCCTTTGATAGCTGGTCAGACTAGTCAAAATAAAATTGCTGTAGAGTTCCCGAACGTGCTATAACTTTGAAAAGGCCCTTGCTTTTTATTGTTATGATCAACTGCCCTGTGGGCACAGTAAAAATAGTTTCATCTTAGGGGTCACCTTAAAGATTTACTTTCACTGTGTGTAACAGAGAAAAAGGAACCTGAAGAGTTGAGCTATCAAGACCTGCATCTTTCCAGGAAATTCCTCTCCACTTAACAGCCTATATCAGCGCCATCTGAAGATGAGGAGGATTCATACGAAGTCAACGGATGATCCAGCTCCTATTTTCGTAAACCCCTAAAACCAGGCACACGGCTCCCAACTTAAACCCTGCTTTCAGTTGACCTCTGACCTTTTCATTTCCCGTCAGAAGTTACCATGTCTCTGACTGACACACAGAGCTTCATCTGCTCGGCGCACCAGCTACGCTTTGCACCCTTGTGTGTTTGTGTGTCAAGATTTATAAATCAACCAGCGGGCCGAGCCTGGCAGAGCTTCCTGACTTGATGGAGTGTGTGCGTCGGTGGAACTTCCTTTCAAAAGATGTGCGATTTCCTGTGCTCCCACAGCTGGGCTGTTATGCGCTTTGGGAAAACACCCTCTGCTACAGGGAATGCTTGGAGAAACACTGTGAGCTAAACATCCCAAACATACAGTAGAATATGACTGAGTTCTGAGTTGTACGTTCATGTTTTGAGACGATTATTGGGAAATGGAGAGAAATAAACCTCATCCGGTTAGTTTTATAGGAGTAAAAGTTCCCCTTTAGCAAATGTTTAGACCCCTCTGGTTTTTGTTGATTAAAGGCCCTCGGGTTCATGAGGAGTGAGACACATGGGAGTCTTTTAAACTGTCTAAGACAGCAATCCTATGGGCACGTGTCATCAGTCTACTCAAGAATGTCAGGAATGTAAAGAAAGACAGACGGTGAGAGACTAAAGATGAAGGATGGAGATGGTTTAAACAAGTCAGTCTTCAAAACAGCTCAATTCGGAGCTTAATGAAGCCACAAAAGCTTTGTTTTGCTTCTCTTGTGCCAATATCAGTAATTCAGCAGTTCAGCTGGATTGCTGCTGGATGGAAAAGTATGTTGTTCTGGGCCGTCAGCGTAACTTCGTCAAGCATTAATGTAAACAGTCCGCTGACCCGTCACCCTTTGCTTCAGAGGTTTGTCCTTAGGAAAGAGTGCAGCTCCCTCCGGGAGAAGTCAGATTAAGAAATAAAAAAAATCTAAACATTCATCTCAACTGAGCGGGGTATGTGTATTTGTGTGTGGTAAGATGACTAAAGCGATAGTCATGTTATTTTCATTGTGAAAGAATGCAGTCCAGTCATTTAAAGATCGCAGATAGCTGTTAAAAAAAGATTAGATATTATCTTGCTAATCAAAAACAAACTGGTGGTGGAGATCGTTCGGTTTGACACAAAGTCTACCTCACTACCCCCCCCAATCATCTATCATTTTAAATGTACCCCTTCTCCTTATTTATGAGGTCCTAATTGGTGGAGGCCTGCCTTTAGGAGGCAGCCTGGATGGGGCCACATTCGAGAAACTCACTCCTCTGATCTCTCCTGGGGGTGGGTTAATGGGGCAGGATCAGGCAAACAGGTCAGGGAGTTAGCCCCCAGGACGAGTGTGTCACAGGGCCATTAACACTTTAGCAAAAATGGCCGTTATATATGTGGTGTCAAATCTGGTGGGACGACACATTTTCGAACTGTAAAAAGGAAAACACATTTTACAGAAAGCTGCCAAATTGAGAAGCCGTGCTCCTTAAAGGTATTTTAGGTAACTCAGTGCATCAGCGAATTCAGGGTCTGGTGAGGACAGCTGATTAATCTGCCATCCAGGTATTAGACTGTACTGTGAGTCTCAAGTGGAGGCTCATTGGTTATGAAAGGATTTCCTCTTTCCTCCCAGGAGCAGTGGCCGGAAGCACTACGTCCAACTTTAACTGCAAATCCTCATCTTTCATATCTGCTACTTCATTGACTCCACTTATCTGGGTGGTGCATATCTTTTGTCACTGAGAATGAATGGCCTATTATCAGTGTTTGGTCTACAGAGTCTCATTACTTAGCTGACTGTGCTGACTTAACTACAGTGCAGCCACTATTACCCAATATCCTCCCTTCCTGGCTCCCGCAGATGTTGTAAATTCTTGGAACGTTTATCTGTCTTACACTCTGACTCTTCAAATCTCTCTCTGTCTCTACATCACAATTCTTCACACATGTGTCATCCCTTCATATATCTGGGAAAAACATGTGAGGGCACTTCCTCTTCCTGTGGGATGAGTGGCCCAGCATCCTGCAAATGCTCCGCTTCCCAGCAGGGGTACTGTCACTTCCTGTATGACCTGGGGGCCGAGAGGTTATTCGGGGGAGGTGGAAAAGGGAACCAAAAGAGGCTGATTGGTAAACCCATCATTGATTTCAGGTTTTGTGCTCGTCTGAATATAGATCTTCATTATGACACGATGAAGGGATCATTTAGAAAGCCCCGGAGAGGCTGAGACTGAAATTAATGAGTGTGCAGTGGCTTCACATTCACATACATGCGAGTCATTAGTAAGTTCATTTTCATGCAGCATCAGTTCCAAAGCTTTTGTCTCACTTTGTAGCTGCCATGGAGCTATTTTTAAAACTGAAAGAAAAGGGGTTCCAGCCGAACAAAATACACAGCTTGTAGAAACTACTAAATCCACTAAATTCTTAATAATGTAATAACTAGTCAAAATGAAATCTAATGTCCCTCTGAAAACCTTAAAAAAAAAGCCTCTTATTGTAGGACCTATAGGTGTGTGACAAGGGTTTCCCACTTCACGTTTCCGCTTTGTTTTATTTGTAGACATAATAATGTTTAAACAAGGATGTGGAGAAGATAGTTTCCTGAAATGACTTCAAGTTTTAATGCTAATTGCTGAAAAGTGTCATTTTGGCGACACTGAGTGAAAAATTAATTGAAATATTTGATCCGCTTCTGTTGTAGAAAATATGGCACGGTTGAGGAAGAGAGCACAACAAAGTTCACGGTAATAATTGTCTCTGAAAAAAGATCCCCAGCAAACTGACAGTGGCTCTTTCACAGTTAGGTGTTGTAACTTTCGATCATGGTGTTATTGACCTCATTGAAACTACATGTTGAGGAGAAAGTAAACACTTAAATAGACTAATAATCGCTTTAGCTACTGATTATGAGGCCCCATTCTAAGCTGGCTTTGCTTCTGCTATTTTTTTATGGGTGTAAGGTTTGCCCTAAAGTGTCTCTCGTTTCTACTGGGATCCCTCGACATGGCCGGGCGAACGCTTTGCTTGGATTGAGGAATCCACACCCAACTTGACTTGTTTATTAGAGGCAGGGCTTCCATCATTACAGGCTTTAGCGGGGATTCAGACTGAAAGCAGCCCTGCGTTAAAACAGCACAAGGGGCTGTGTTGGCAGGGTGTGTTGTTTAAGGTACTGATGCCGGGGAGATAATGAAATAAGATCCAGCCAGTCGTGTTGAACCAACAGATTGATTTTTTCTTTAAGGCTTATCAGACATCAGAACACTGCACAGTGGTTTGTGATACTCAGAGACATGATTTCTGGAACTATGGAAAGTTATCGCAGCTGTCATTAAGTTTTATCTTTCATCACGATGATTGCAAGGTGAACTGTAGAAATACAGCATTCACATTACAGAGTAATCCACCAGGAATGTTGGCTTGCATGCATTTGATTGGCCAACGCCGCACATTTGTATGAAGCTGTATTTTCTCATGCAGGGCTCAAGTCCGTCGTAGAGGCAGAGCTTCCATTAGCACATAGTTTAGTAAAAGAAAAAAAGCCGTGTTCTTACGTGGAATGAAGCATCGAAGCTCTGATGCGTATCCACTGGGTTACGTACTCAGATTGACGAAATATAAGAATCATGGACTCTCAGTCATGGACTCTCAACTGGTTCAAGTGAGGAGGTAACAAGTTGATTAACAGGATACAAGCAAAGTGGGGAAGCAAATACTAGACATACTGCACTAAACCTATCCTTAACTGGCCATCCACTTTAAACCACTGGTGGAGCCTGTATGGAATATTCTTTGACAATTACGTTTAAAAGGTTTAGACTTTCGACCTACAGGCTGCATTTTGAAGTGGGAAGCTGGAGTCGCACATGGCCTGAACATCGCCTGTGCTCATGCATACAGAATGACAGACATTAGCGCACTCACGAGATCCGAGTAAAATTTAAGCATTATTTAAATGATCTTAATTAACTGTTTAAAGACACAGATAATGGAGTCTTATAGTTACCAGTTATATTGCATGTTGGCCTGAAAATGTTGGAACATGACCATGTTTTTTAGTATTTTTATTCTTGTTGACAGAATTGTGTTGTATGTGGAATATTCTTTGGACCTAATATTTTTTTTTGGATCATATAATGTTATTTCATATGTTTGTGTGGAGATATTTGAGTCAATAAACTAACTAAACGACTAGTAAATTCCGCAATAGTTTGCTGAAATGACTTAGCAGCATCAAATGCAGGTGGATTTGAAGAAGTAATAATACATTAAGGACCAATACAATGATTCATAATGTAGTGAAATATGGTCACTAACAACATAATGATATCACATCAACTAGCAGTTGAGAATTTCCACTTGCAGAGCAGCTGACTTCACACCTTTTACTAGCTGTGAGTGCTGTCAGTGTTGTTTCGCTCAGGTGCTGTCTTCTGCTGGTCCAAAACAAAGAAAGAATGCACTTGCAACAGTGCAGTATAATTAGTATACAGTCAACAAGCATCCTCTCAGTTTTCCATTCTCGGGAAGTGCCACAAAAATGACACTTATTCTGTCAGAGACATGAAAAAGAAGGCCGTCCGGCATGCACATGCCTGCCGTGAAAATTGGTACCCCAAAGCTGGCAGATGGTTTGCACTACATTGTTATCAGTGTGTGTGTATACGTTGTGGTGTGTTGTGTGTGCGTTTTCATGCGTGCGTAAACAGTACCTAAACCCTAGTTTTCATAGCTCAGATTCCTCTGGTTGTCCATGTTTACAAATAGCAGAGAGATTTCCCTCGGCTTGTCTTCGCCCAGCTTGAGATGAGGCTGAAAGAATGCTGGGGTTTAGATAGTGAAGCGATTTAACCAGTTGACGCCAATGAATTTTTGTTTTCAATGATACTAAACGACTGACATTTTTCTCCAGGTGCTTGGTCCCGTTGAGGTGACAGTTTTACGCAGGAGTTGCGTTCCTACTCTTCATCTCCTTCTCAAACACATTCTCCCATCCCCACGTCTGTGTCTTCCTTCTCTTTTTACCTTTTTTTTTTCTCTGATTCCTTCTCAGTTCACATGAGAGGATGATAATACTTGAGCTGGAGCTCAGGGGATTCAGATAAAAAACACACAAAACAAAAAAGAATTCCACAGTGAGCCATGCTGTGTGCACAGTCCAAGATATACAGGAACTTCAAATATGAAACACTGACTTCTCAGCATCTGATATGTTGGTCAGGATCCCAGTCAGGGACTAGAGTGGGAAAAACAACAGGAAAAGAGTGAATTCAAAGGAGAGTCATTGATATTTAGTGCTGAAGGTGTCAGAATACTCATAAATATAACAGGATTTTTTTGGATCAAATTGACCATATTTGATCATCCCCACTGTACATTCAGTTCCTTACTGCATCTTTAGGAAAGTCGTCTCCACCACAGGATGCATTGCAGTGGTGCGGGACTTGACATGGCACACATAATGTACTTGCACAACACATGGGAGACGATCTGTGCTGAGAGGGAAAACATGGTGGAAACCTGATCGCACACATACATGAGATTGTATATATAGTTCCAGTGAAAAAGTCCAAACTGCTGGAATAGTCCAATATCTTGGTGTGGCGATAGGGGTTAGATGCATGCATGGGTAAGATCCATTAGCCTTGTAGCATACAGGTTCCTCCATTGTCTAGAAAACGCCTGACCCCATAGCAAACAATAATCAAACATGTTTTGCAGCTTCTAATTCTGCTTCCCAAAATGGCGGTTTTGTTTACAAGGCTGCGTTTGGCCTTCATGTTGATCCCTGTTTGGTTTTCAGTATTGACTCTTTTCATAGGCCGAAGTGAGGCTTAGAGCAGAGCCTGAGGGGGCTTTTGAAGAGGAGGGTGACGGTTGAGGACCATGTCAGGGCTTATTAAAAGCATCATATTCTCTTCTGAAGACCCGGGGGGCGGGATACTTCCTGTGGCCATGTGGCAAGCACCAAACCCTGCAAAGGCAAGACCCAACAGATGGACCCGACAGAGCTCAGGTAACTTAGTATTTCCTCTGAAACTGAAGCTGTTCTGCTTCTCTTCTCTGTCTGCTATCAAGGTTACTTTCTCTGGTTTCCTTCTTTATTCTTATACAAATATCTCTTTGGCTTTTCCTCCTTGTTTCAAGAGGCTCATTTGTTTTCTGCCTCACTCACTTGCATCCAATCCCCTCTGCCTTTTCCCTCTTCTCTTCCTCTCCACCTCAGCTATATTTTTCTTTAAAGCTCACACCTCATTTCCTTTGAACCTACTCCAAGTTCATCTCATACGTCTGCTCATGCTCTGTTGAGATACAGCATTCCCTCACAGCTCTGACAAGACATAGCCTTGCATCCCTTTGCTTTCCAAGATGAGACGGTCGTGGGACAGAGGTGTCAGATCTCTGACTATGAACATCTGGAGAATGTTAATGTAATCAGCACAAATCAGATTCCTCTAACAGTCATTGGCAGGAGTTCAGGGCTCAGGAGAGGGAGATAGGGGCTGGAGAGAAATGGAGCAAAACGAAATGGGAGTGAGTGCCAGTGACGCAAGGAAAGAGGACAAGGTTGCTGGTCTGTGTCTTAGAGATTTAAACAGACGTACTGTTAAAGAGGTGGCAGCTTCTTATTTCTTTCACCGATGTTTTGCTTATGCACACAGCCAGAGAAATTAGAGAGGAAAAACTTAGATGGTGAGAAAATGGGGCCCACTTCATTGCTGCAAATGAAATCCCAACCCGGGAGATGTATGATCATGTAGCGAAGAAGGAGAGAGGGGTTCAGGGTCACAGTTTATGTGTGTGTGTTTGTGTTTGTGTGTGTGTGTGTGTGTGTGTGTGTGTGTGTGTGTGTGTGTGTGTGTGTGTGTGTGTGTGTGTGTGTGTGTGTGTGTGTGTGTGCATGAGGTTGATTAGTGTGCCTGCTGAATGGCTGAACGTGAGAGTGAGCCATTTGTAATGGTAACCTTTGACCTCTCAGCTCAGGGCTGTCGTAGCTACGTTTCCTCTCCCCTGGGCAAGTGTGTGTATGTGCATGTGTGTGTCTGTGTGGGGATGTGCTGTCACAGGGGGAATCAGACGTATTTCCTGGTGCAGTCTCCCTGAGTCCCAGCATAGTGCCTGAGTGGGAAAAGAAATGATAATGCAGGAGCAGTGAGGTCGGCCTCTCTCGCTCTCTCTCACTCTCTCTCGCCCAACCGCAACTGACCCAGATTGCTGTAACGGCTCAAGCAGATTCTGATACCCCCCCAAACATCCCCTACCCCCATGGAGCGAGCGTTGCCTACGGCCCTGCGTGTCAGCCACACAATACTCGACCTCTGCTCATGCCCACAGGTTTTATCATTGTGGAACTGCCGTTGAAAACTACTATACTGTCCACGAGCAGCTACACATGCTGCCACAACCACTGATGGCATCCACACATGCTGCTAAAGTATCTTGTGCTCGGAGGTTGTCTGTTTTTGACCTGTGATGTGTGTGTTTTAGTATCCTAAAGGCAATATATATATATATATATATATGTATATGGCATGTTTATTATGTTTTGTCTAACCTCTTCCATGTTTTTCTCAATATAGAAAAAAAACAGACTTGACAGGAAGAGAGGCAGACGAAAGAAGAATCAAGCCAAGGGAAGGATGTGAAGGACAGGATGAGGTGAAGAAATATACTGGAGGAAAGCCTGTAAAAAGGTATTTATACCCTCCTATTCAGCCGACTGAAGGACAGACAGGGAGACTAACAACCTTACAGCCAATATCGAGGCTGAGGAATAAAGACAGGTGGCTGAACCAGACACTATGCAATCAAAAGTGAAGATGGAAAATCCAAGGGTGAAATTTTTGGATGGCTGAAGAAACCTTTGTGATGTGAACCAAAGCCAGAGATCATGTAACAAATTTCAGCAACACAGAGCTAATACATTCTGGAGGGACGAGGTGACAGTTAACACAGAGAGCTGTTATTTTAGCCTCTTTTAAACAGAGATTTCACTATATTGCCATAAAAAAAGACAAATGTCCTCTAAGCGTTTGTTTACACATTGTTCCTTTACAACGTTGAACCCTATCGGGCTGTTGTGCTGCATTCATTTCATGTTGTATTAACCGTAATTTCAAGCAGCCGAGTGGGAAAAACCATAATAAATTAGAATAACCGTAATATTAACACTGATACAATTGATTTAGCTAATTTTATAGCAGCTATACACTTGGTTCTGTGTTCACCCCACATTCCACAGGGGAGGAGGTCAAGCTAACTCTTTGGAATTTAAGTGGCGCCAATGAAATTACCAGTACCGACACTGCCAGTCGATACCACACATTAACACACCCTTGAAAACACTATTGTAGATGGGTGGTGTCACTGGAAAAAGATACATAAAATATAAAAATATAAATTTCTTCATTTTTGGCTAATGCATAAGTCAAAACAAACACCAAAGATATCTATATATCTATACTTATAGATATATCTATATCTATAGATATGCTGCATTGCAACAATATCTATAGATATAGATATAGATATAGATATAGATATAGATATAGATATAGATATAGATATATAGCCTAAGATCAAGATCAATGCCCTTCATACCAGTAGCTATACCTGTTCTGTCCCTGGAGGATTCTGAAAGAGGTCTGTACAAATGCTTATGCAGTCGTCGGACGACATATTGACAGTAGATGCATTACAAATAATTTTTGGCCTCAAAGATTTAAAATGAGTGATCACAGAAAGCTGACTTATTTACTTTGCTTGTTGCAATGCAGGCATACTCTGCAAAGGTTTGAAAACATATGTTACTGCAATTTTCCCTTTCTACAGAGTTTTTTTCATGTATTCCCTCCAGAGTGTTTCTGAAAAGCTCTGTTTTGGATGGTGGCAAAGGCCGGTTTAGTATAGATGGAGGCCAAAATGGAGAGAAAGAAAGAAAAAGATGCTGTTTCAAATTTATCTCAATTAGTGTGGACACGGCCTGAGAAGAGCCCAGAGGGTGGGGAGGGTCAAACGATCCTTTCTGCCTTTCAGTTCCCCCACAGCTGCCACCTCCACCCCAAACAATTACTGCAAAAAAAGCCCCTGCTACATACCACACACACTTTCTCAGTCACACACACACACATCAAACACACACCCAGACCAACAGCAAACGAGCGGGAAGTTGAGAGCTATTTCTCAGAAATCACCACATAACTTTTCAACTGCAGACTTTTACAACTCTCTTTCTTGGTAATCTGGGAGAGTTCTTGTGAGCCCCCCAAATACACCGAGGGACACTTGTGTGGCTCTTGTGGTGGGTCAGACAAATGCAGGCTTGCTGTGTGGCACAAGGCACTTAACCTACTTCCATGAAAGCATTAAGACCCAGTCCTGTTCAGAGTGTAAGCCAGGGGCCAGGAAAACATCAAGTGTTTGATTTGATGGCCTTGCCTGATGAAATTCAGCACTTCCATCTGTACAATAACATAATGTCAACAGTGTTTTCATAGATGAAAACAATGAGGTGCGATAAGACTTGACTGATGAGCAGAGGCCAATTGTAATGACCCATAAACTTAGCGGAGGGCGCAGTAATCAGCTTAGAAGTTCACAACCGCTCCTGAAAGTTAGATGGCAGGCCGCGCGGTAAAACTGCGATGCATTATGAAATAAAGAGCTCAAGGCAGCCCCTAACAGAGTAATGTTATTGAGTTATCCCTTAACTGGCTCAGCCAAATCCGCCTGCTGCACTTTGCTTAATGTACAACAGCTGGCGGCAGCTGGGGCCTGTGGCAGCCATGATGGATGTGATGTCATATCGCAACTCCCGCCCATCCTGACCTCCGGTGGCTCCAGGAGAGTGGGGAGTGTTGTAGAATAAGTGGTGAGTGCCTGTGTTATGCAAGTTGTGCAGGACTTCAAAACCTGTTTTGTTTTTCCCAGACAAGATGCGCCAGAGCTGTCATATTAAGACTCATATCCTTTTGCCAGAGTTAATCATATCTGTCCTGTATCAAGTTAAGCCACGGCGCTGCCTCCTAATCTCCCACCTACTCTGTTGAAACCATTCTTGTATCCCCAAGAATTATACCCATATTCAAGTATTCTGCAAGTCTCAATTTTTGTCCAGTGCTATGGCAGGAAGAAGTGCGCAGCATATGTCGCAGGGTGAAAAGTAAGCATATGGTGGCCAGGGTGTTGGGTGAGCATGAGTCCTACAGTGTTATAAGAGTGCAATGCTAAACCAGTGGAGTACTCTTTTAACAAAGTGTTTTAATTGCCTAACCTTAACTATACTTCAATCACAATATATTTGCCATAATCAAGATCTTCTCCTAATCTTAACCATACCATAGCTGCAACGTGCAGATATTGCAGATAGTAAGATTTTGAAACACGTTTAAAAAAAACAAAACAACATTAGCGTTGGAGATATTCTGGGGTTCCGTGGGATCGTCCAATACTTGTCTGGGCATAGGGTTGGTTTGAGCTTGCTCTAAGCTAGTCTTCCTATCAGTATGCAACACAGCAACTTAAATTGGGAACATGCTGACTTCGTCTTCCAGTGCCAATATAGCTGACTGTGTGTTCAGACGGTCGAACCAAATTCAATTTCAGCTTTGGGATAGTCGGTGGTTAGGTGACAGAGGTGCAATGTGTATTGCGCCTGTGTGTGTATTTATATATGTTTGCAGGGGGGTGATGGGGTGTACATTCTCACCCTCTACAGACAGATACCAGACGTGAGGTTCTTCAGGTTGAAACTCCCCGTGCCAAATGAATTCCATCACTGTTGTCATGGCATTGTCATGGCAACCACTTAGACCCCTGTCATTGATGCTGCTGCTCAGTCAACAGGCAGAGTGAGAGCCAGATAGAGTGCGAAAGACAGATTGAGAGAAAAGCAACATAAGGGCAGGAGGGGGTCGAAAGGAGAGGATGTGGAGTAAGAAAATAGCAGGAGGAGATTTACAGTGAATGCCAAGATGAGAGTAAATATTTCATGTGATCTGACCATTAAAACATTTTTAATAAAGGAGAGAAGCTGCAAGCACTGGCTGAAATAAATGCTACTAGTGACTGTGGGCTTTACACACATCCAGTTCAGTTGACAGGCACATCAAGTATGACTGTCCCCTCCCCTCTGTCCTGCAGGGATACTGGAAAAGAGCTGGGATGCACAGCAGGTACATGGTTTATTAATGGATCTGACTCTATTTTGGGACTTCATGTGAGGAAGAGTTGCCTGTAAGGGCAAAAATCGTACAGAACACATACTTGATCTTTACACAGCTCGGGGCATATAGACCGTACTCCTCTTTTTTAATCTGCATCACGACATGGAAACATAAAAGTGCAGAATATATGAAAATATATACATAACCACATGTTGAGTTTCATCATTCTTACACTCTTTCCTTATTCATACAGTCTCACAGTCAAACATAAACGGAATCCTTCTTCCTCCATCTGTTTTCCTCTTTCTGTCTCGTTTTTTGTTTCATTCTCTTACACACACACACACACACACACACACACACACACACACACACACACACACACACAAACACACACACACACACACACACACATGCATATTTCACTCTGCCCTGACACAAGCACACCACTCTACCCTCCCCTCAGACTAGGAGGTACAAGATTAATCCATTTGCACAGCAGCAGAGGGGAGAGAGGAGCGATCAGTGACCAACATGCAGAGGAAAGAGAAGGGAAAGACGACTGAAAAAGAAGTCACGTGCTGTTAGCTGTAATTTCACAGAGACATTACTGTATCTTTTACATTTAGAAAATGACAGTCAGAGTGTGTAGTCAAAGACAAAGAAGTCAGGGACCATCGGGTGTCACAGTACAATCTACTCGCAACAAACGTGCTTCTTATAAACACATTCATTATTAACGCACTCCACCAGGTAAACAATATTAGCACTGGCTGAAAACAAGATATTGTGACTTGTTTGTGTGTGAAAAGACTTGCAAGGCTGCAACTCTTTGATGTATCAGTAGATGATAAGTGACATGTAATGATGCAAGCTGATGAAAAAGTGAAAACGGGCTCAGCAAGGGAATGTGCTTCATGTCTGCAGAGAGCATGTCAGGGCTCATGAGCACTGTCTCAATCTATATGAGGATGTATCTGAGACTATGGGAAGGGGGGGAAACAAGAAAGAGGTATGCTGGCTGATTCCATTTTGAGAAAGATAACTGAGCTACTACCTCTCACAGTGGATTGTTTAAGGTTGTCTGTTTGCAAAACTCCACAAACTGTCTGTTTGAAATCCGACAACTCCTGGACTGGCTTTCATCACCGTTGTATCATTACTGTCTGTGCAACTGCTGGAGAGGCCCAGGCCAAAAAGCAGAGATGAGTATCTTTCCATTACAGTGCCCCCCTCTCATCTGTTGCCCTCATCTGAAAGGTGTGTCTTCCTATTGATTTCCTCCACCTGCCAAAAGCTTGGTGAACAGCTGCTTGGATGCACAGCCATATTACTCATCCTGGACATTTAGCAGATATCAATAATCAGCCGTTTCCCTGTTCTCTATTTGGAATAACAAGGCTATACATCAGGCCCAACAGTCACTAGCTTGCTGCCAAACTGCTTGAGGCTCCAAACTCTTTCAGCCCTTATAAGGCGACTCAGTCCGTGGTTGGACACGGGAAGCAGGAGATGGGTCTATAGGTTGGGACATTAGAAACAGTGTCAGTGACAGCTGCTGCTTTTCTGTGTCGTGTTTATGTCCAGCTCTGAATGGCGAGGGATTCAGCTCATTAAGCTTTATTTCTGCTTATAGCCAAGCCATTATTGCCCTGAAACAACCTCTTGTTAGACTGTGACACAGCACTTTGGGAACACACACACATGTGACATGCTATTGATCAAAATGAAGACTGTGTCCTTCAGCAACCTTGAGTGTGTCTGTGTGAGCGCACCGATGTGTGAGTGGCGTACACACAGGTGTGTAGTGGATTGTTGTGTCAACTCAGAGCCAAGCAGGACCCTCTGAGTTGTTTGATGATAACACAGGAGCCGAGATAAAGCCACTCAAAGCGTTTTGCCGCTGGTCGTTAATTACTCCGGATCACCCAGACCTTGAGGAGCCCAGGGTCACTCGGCCCATTAGGAGAGACAACTTGCCTCCACCTAGGCAAGTTTCCCATGACACCCTCATAAATCTCCCTAAAAGAAACCTCTGAATGCTCTGCAGAGAACATGAAAGCAGACAGCACAGTTTAATAATGTCCTTATAAGCAGTTTATTACCAACCCATCTTCCAAATCCTGCCTAGGAATGTTAGCTTGGGATAAAAGATTCTGGGAATTCTGGGAACTTTTCCTGTTTCTGTTCACTCTCAAACAGCGGGAACGTAACAGTATGACAGTTTTGGATACCTCCACACTTGCAAATTCGGGGAGAAAATTGGACACCCTGGAATGTTCAGGAATGAGCCCCTTTTGGGCAAATTCTTGAGCAAATGAAAAAGGAGCTGCCTCGTAACTAGCCACCTCGACATCCATCATACTCTTCAGGGACAAATCATGACACCAAATAGCCTTAATAGTTCAACAGTCTTTGCTTACAAGAATGAATCCACCTCTCTCCCCGAGAGCACTCTGCACTCGAAATCAGGCCACAATGGAAAGTGATCAAATTGCTGCTGTTTTGTGTCGGTCTGTCAGTCGGGTCATCTTCCTTTGACACGGGTTATGTGCTTATGTTACACATATATAGGCTGAAATCCCCTAACATCAATAAAGAACAAATTATGTCCCTATATATAGGGACATAATTTGATGAGATTGTCAGTTCTTTATTGATATAATGTATATATATATATATATATATACCATTACCATTTTCATTGGGTTCAAGCAGATTATCTCCCACACTGTCCTGAATGGGGCCTGATCGGCTTACATGTTGGGTATTTGAGGATGTTATGGAGGTCCGCCAGGAGCACCTGATCATATGGCGCACAACCTCCTGAGAGCTGCACCAAACGATGCCCTTGGCCCCATTACTGTACCTGCTGTCACCATTGTCCCTTCTGATGGCAAAAGCTCCATTGTGGATAAATACTGCTTTCCAATTGATCTCCAGTCCCAGTTCATCACTGACCCATGATAACCTTGTTAGTAAGCCCAAAGGGGAAGACACACAAAGGAAGCGTCTCCCTTTGGAGCTGACAAATGGCTTATACTTCCCTCTGCAGTTGTCGAAGCAGGTGTCTTTCATATTGTACCTGTCAGTGGGAGATATATTCATCCTGTTTTGTTTTTAATATATCTTTCTCTCAGGGCGGTATCTCAGGCTCTGACAAGGAATGAATGTACAAGAGAATAATACGGGCAGTAACAGTAAATCTTTGCCCAACCTGACTGCGCTCATTTCCTAATTAGACACAAACGTAAATAACTGCCCACAGTACCCACACACTTACCTCAATCCAACTCCCTCCCTATCCCCTGTTCCAACCAATCAATCCCAAATCAATCACTTGCAATCACTGTCAGACAGTAGCCACGGTGTTATGGGCTAACCAGGCCTAGGATTGCAGGAGATTAATACAGACTCAACTGGGCAGGTTGGTCAAGCTAGAATAGATCAGTGCTAGCTGTCTCAGCAGACCATTGGAGATGAGGTCAGTGCTGCACTTGCAAACACAGTTGAGCAGTTCTAGATCAAATTAAAGCCCTGATAAAATGGTAGTAAGCATGCTGGCAGAGTGGAAGAAAGGCAAGCTGGACTGCCAGAAGTCTATGTGAGTGCAATACTATTGACAGTGTGATGATAAAGTCGTGAAGCCTAGCTAGAGGTCAAAGCCAGCGCGCTGGGTGAGATTTTGACAAGCGGCAGCCATTGTCTTTGTAGACCCATAGTCGTTACTCTAATAAGGAGAGGGAGCTGTACATCATTAGACCCTTCAGGCTGGAGACTCCTATCCTCATTTGCATGACTGACATCTGACGTCTTCAGGCGATCGGCCAAACCCAGATACGGCAGACATTTAAAGACACAGTGAAACAAAAACAAAACAAACCAAAAAAAAAAAAAAAAACATTTTCCAAGTTCTAATCCTGTGTCACTGTGTCAATTGTTTGGTTATCTCTTGGTAGGTGCAAGATGTATGTAATAAGAAATATTTTTCTAGTGTTTTTGAATTAAAATGCCCCTCATTCTTCTTCATGTTAACTGTTACAATATTTTTTGAGACATATATTGAGCTTGGTAATGTATACATAATATTTAGCCAAAATCAAAATGTGACAACTAGTTAACCTGGCTCATCGTTTAAAAGGCAATTGACCATTAGCTTGTGGGTTTTGGTAGCTAGTAGAGCACTATCATAGCAGGATGTGTGTGTTTGGATCTCAGTTGGCAGAAACTTCCTCCTTCTGGTCTAATGCCGCATTAATGCATGTTGGCAGAATGGAAATAACACGAAAAATGCGTCTTATTCCGACTTTGGACTGTTCAGGTTTATTCTAAGATGGTTTGCCCAAGGGCTAACCTTGTAGTCACACCAGATAAGTAATCTAAATTCATTTTTCGGTGTGTGTTGTGTTACGTATTTGCAGCAGTTTGTTAACTAATGAAACCAGAGTATAACTCCCATAAAATGAGCTGAATCCATAGTATTAGTGTTAATATTGGATTTTATTTTAATGTAACCACCAGCCATGGTGCATTTGCAGCCAACAGTTTGTTGAACTCTCTGTAGTTCTTTTCAGAAACTCCTGATATCTCCAAATCAGATTACAAGTTGAGGGCTAAGGAGAACAGTTTTTCCCACTCAAAGACAAAAACGCTTCCAATTCATGGTGACGTTAAAACAGACAAATGCAGATGCACATGTGCAGACAACAGGAAAGTGTTAGCAAATATACCACCATTAGCTTGATAGCTACCGAGCCATTGGCTATCGAGTGAAATTTAAATAACCCAGCCTTAACACCTCACTCCGTCTCCTGAATGATTCAATAGCTCACAAAGATTTTCATGCCACAGTGACGGCCCAGCACTGGTTCAAAGGGAGTTGTTTTTATGTAAGCATGTTTTGATAAACTGGAGGAGGACAAGAGAGGGAATTGGGGGCAAGAGATAGAAAGGGTGGGTTATAAATAGGTCACTCACAAACAAGTGCAACACACTGCAGTGATGCTCCATGACAACCAAGCTGCAATGGCAGATGGATAAAATGGAAAAGTGGAGCAAAATGACAACCAGATAATGAATGACAAACAAAGCAGAGTGAAGAGACAAAACTGGTTGGAGTTGTGTCGCCTCTGCTGCCGCTTTTTGCCACTGAACCGTTCCTTGCTCTGCAACGGAATCTGCCCTCAGATCCTTGCAGGGGAGGCCCAGGAAATCAGAACAACTAATAATCTGATAATCATTATTATTAAAAATGCCTGTGTAAACAAGTTAACAGTGCTCTAATCCTAATTGAACCACACACAACAGTGTACACTACTTTGTTCTTGTGCATTTCGGTTTAATCAAACAGGGAATGAGGAGTCAGCAACAGAAGTGAGCTGGCTGCCTCTTTTTTAGCGCAATAAGAGGTTCAGAGCTAAAGAATCCATCTCACACACGGCTCATTACAACACAATGGCATAGTATCGACTCTAGACATTTATTTATTTTCCCTGCAGGCCTTTTGCTGCTCTCTACCATCTCTGCCCCCCATACTGGTGTGTGTGAGTGTGTTAGGTTGGATGGGAGGGGTGCATGGTGAGGGGAGGGCAGGCACTTGGTAAACAGTCAAGGTTTGACTTCTGGCCGCTGTGCTCGGAGAGAGAGAATGGATTACACTCCGACAGCTGCAACGAGTGTGGACATAGTTTAATCTGCAGACATAAGAACTAGACGGACACCGCATGCACACACACACACTGTGAATATACACATACTAATACACACCATGACACACTTGCAGAAAAACCCAAACTTAGTACAATGTCTCACACTGTACACTAGCCAAACACTCGGTATGGGCAACACAGTGAGATTGCGGTAATGGCTTTACTGCTTCCACAGAGATAAGTACACAGATTAATACACTGCTATTTGAAAATTATGATCACTATTCATTTTCCAGTTAGTTTGACATGGTATTAGTCTGAGACAGAGGGAACAACAACATGACCTCAGTGACATTAAGCTCATTATGTCTAGACAGAACAAAAAGCCATCAAACATCCTATTCTTCTCTGTTCCACTCCTGGATGAGATTACTGTTGAATGAAGATACAAGGGGCGTGTCTGCCATCTTTTATTTCAAGATGCGGCTGGGATGTTGATATCTGACGTCTGAGAAATGTATACAAGCTGGGGTGTAACCTCTCTCTTTCTCTCTCTCTTCTTTCTCTCTCTCTCTCTGGCTACCCTCCCCCCAGCCCACGCTGGACCGCCCGCTGAGGCACAGCGGGGCTGCCAGGTCATACTTAACACCAACCACAGCCTCTCCACTAACCTCCTCTCTCCCCATCCCCCACTCCCCTGCTCCCATCCCCCACTTGATCCTTAAATCTGCATTACAATGAAGATGGTAGAGGAGGAGGAGGAGGAGGAGGAGGAGGACAAGGAGGGGGGCAGGGGGTTTGAGGAGCCAGGAGAAAGGAAAAAAAAATGATGGGGGCTCAGAGAGAGTGAAGGTCTCACAGATTGGCAAAAAAAAAAAAAAAAGAAAAAGCAGATAACCCAGAACTGAGCTAATGAGTCTGTCTGTGTGTGCATATGTGTGTGGAGCGGTGGTGGTGATGGGGGGGGGGGGGGTTCATTTGCATGTGGTTGCACGCTAGTGGTTGTTGTATATACGTATGTCTTTGTGTATACTAAACAAACAACACTTATGCTGCCAGCTATTTCTGAGCAGCAGGGGAGATGTCTGTGTGGTCCTATATCACTCAGGCCTTTTCATAATAGGCAGGAATGCAAAGCAGTCAAGGAATATAGCCCATTATGTTTTATTGGTCTGCTTCTAACAGTGTGGAGTGTGTCAGACTATCTGTCCTTCTACTTCCAGACCATTAAACTGATTCCACAAGGGATAACTGACTTCTGTCTATCACAGGGCATCTGACATTTTGTGCTTTTTGACAGAAAGAGACATGGATTTGATAAATGGTTGTGATAATGACTTACTTCCCCTTTTGTTATTGGCAAGTCCTTCAAAGGTACTTCAACTCTTTTGTGCAGTTCCATTTTCTAATAAAGCTCATTTTATAAGCATTGCTAAGTGAATAATAAGGTGCAGTAGGTCTATTTTTGTGATAAAACCAATTCTGCAGTTAATAATGTCATTGATAAAGGGCCACAGGTTTGCATATTTATATCACTTTCCAAGCCATCAGCAGTGAAACAAAGGAGAAAGTATATATGTTTATTAGTGGGCTTTAGAGGCAAATCTTTTAAAACCATGAAGCCCCCCCCCCCCTGGCTTCCAGTCTCATTGCTAAGCTAAACTAAATGCTAACATATTCAGCACTGAACAGAAAATACAACTGACGTTGATGGGAAAATTTCACAGTAGTCCATAAAATAGTCGCTGAGATATTTCAGTGTTGCCCAAAGTGGTGGACCAACTGAGCAGCTGACACTGCCATTGGTAGAACTACATACGCCTCTAGCATGGCTAAAAATTAGCTAGCTGAGTGTTGACATTTTTTAAAGAGCTCATGAGAGTTCTAAAAGAGCTCTAAAAAGACATTGCAAGTATCGCGCTAAAGCCAGAGGGTATTTTTGTGATGGCTACCCAAAAGTTTTTCTCATTAATGACTTATTTGTCATCTATAAAGCATTTGTAAATTATTTATCAGCCATTAATAAAACTATTAGTTATAACTTCTGGGATAAACCATTTGTAAATAAAATTCAGTAAATGGCCGAGGATGACGTTAGCTGCATGTGAACTCAGAATCAAAACACACAGACCGGCTCCGTCTGAGTCAGTTTGCATTTATTCATTCTGTCTATAAAAACTCGGTGGCTCTCCCATTTTGGTGTGTGTGAGGGAAGAAGAGAACAACTGCAAGAAAGCGTGGGAGGCATGAAAAAGCAGAGCGGAGGAGGAAGAGAAAGCTGTGATAATGATGAATGAGATGATGGCACACTGACCTAGTAATGCCGCAGCGCCGTTGCCAGTGGTGATGAGCTGCCCTACTACTGTACACCCCTACTGTACACACATACACGCACGTGCACACACACACACGACTCTGCCTAGGCCCTATCCTCTCCCTCCGCTTCACTCATCAACGCTTTCTGCACTTCTTAACCCCTCACTCTCTCCTTTTTTTTTTCGCCATCTGTTTCATCTCCTGCTTATCACTTTTTATTACCTGAACTAAATGTTGTGACATCAGATGGAAACAAGGCACCACTGGGTGAATTTGCCCATAATGACTCAAGCCTTGAATTCAGAGGCAACTACGCGGAGAGGGAGGGAGGAAATGTACAGTACATGAAACTGAAAGAAAGAATTTGTGACGAGGAGAAAAAAATACAGCCTGACAAGGAGGTGGTGGGGGAAAAGGTTAAGAGGAAACGACGCTTAATTTCTCAATGGTCACACAGAGGTTGAGAGTCTCAGCTGCATAAATTGTGGGAGCCAGAGTCATCTCAAATAAACAAGCCAGAGATGATAAGGCAAACAAAAACAATGCCAAAGTCATATCCTCCTCCATTCTCCCCCTTGACTGGGTTCCCACCAAATCTGGTCCCTCTGTAACATCAGCCAAAGACGTCGATGGAGGCAGCGGTTGCCGCGGTAACCGGCTCTGTAACCCCGCACGCACGCAGAAATGTCTGCCACCTTAGGCATAGAGAGAGACGGACACGGAGAGTGGCGGGATGTGAGGGAAATCTACACACATCAGCATGATTGCTGCTGGTTTCCCTCCATTTTTAGAGGTTGCGTTTCCAAGCTCCCCTGTGACGTGAATGATTATTTCATCAGTGAGGCCTGTCGAACATGCAAGCCTGCCTGAGCGTTGGACATCCCAGCTAGCATCCCTTTCCTCCTCCTTCTCCTCCTCTGAGAGCCACTGCCAGAGCCCCGACAGACAGACACAACTGCACAAGCCCCCGGCCAAGATGGCTGCCATGTGCAGCTTTGTTGGTTGCCTGCTGGTGAGGTCCTTTTTGCAGTCAATAAGCCAGTTGATCGAATTAATTAGCATTACAAAGGGCTTTCTTTTAAGTCTACGCGCCCTTTTTCATGCCAGTGAAGAGGCCTGTGCACCTGATTCTCCTTGTAATTAAGTGCTTGGCAATGCAAATGTTCTGTTTATGCCAGACTAAATCAGACATATGAAATCAAATTTACATCTCAGCATACAAACAAAGCTGCTTAGATATCACTTATGACTAAAATTCATCGCTGCATTTGCATTTAAAATGTTTTTATTTGAAACTGTGTTGTCGCTATATTTAGTCCACTTTCTGGCTAAGTTTTTCCCTCACATTATTTCCTATTATAAGCCTATTTTATAAAAGTGCCTCATAGGAAAACATTGCTTCAGGTGTTGATATAGACCATTAGCTTCCCCCAACAACTTCCTCAGCATCGGTGTGTCACAAAACCATAGGACAGCACACAGGAAACAGCCTACACTCTTGTTTTTGCAATTGTGTATGCATGAATTGCTGATGAACAGAGGAACCATGGGAAATTACATATTCATCACGCTGATATGCCCAAGTAATCTGTTCAAGGTGACTGTCATAAAGATAACTTTGCTCCTCCCTGAAGCAAAACGAACCCCAGAGACATATTTTTGATTCTTCTTCCTTCGCTCGAGTCCTCCTCTCTCTTCTGTCCTTTTCTCTCGCTGTCTCTTTTCCTCTTTTTCTACTTGTGATGCTCATCAGTTTGGCTAGCCGAGAGAGAGAGCGAGAGAGAGAGAGAGAGAGAGAGACAATGGAGGCTTTTAGCTGGATTTGAGAGCTCATCCTGTGTCAGGCATGAAAAATGGGCAACTGCACAAACAGGGGCATTGATAAGCTCAGAGGGAAAAAAAAAAAATTGTGTGAAGAGGAGAAGAAGCATCGTGTTAAGCTTGACATATAAAATAAGTAGGCAGGTCGAGGCCAGAGGAAGTCCTCCAGTAATAGTCTCATTTTTGTCAAGGAAATCCGGCCTTGTCACCATCACAATGTGAGTAGTACAAGTGTGTGTGTGTCCATAGAAAATAAAAGGTAAAGCTTTCATTGTCACTACATTATCAGCTTTTCTCTGTTAAGTTTTAAACACAGAGCTGGGGAGTTCAAAAATAATTAAGGCTGTGTGCCCACTAACATCGAATACCTATGTACAATATGTTTCACCTTCTTCATGAAAGTTAAATGAGAAAATTGATACCACTCATGTCTGTACGCTAAATCTGTAGCTATAGCCGATAAGAGAAACGGTAAAGTGAATACATACATTTCCAAAAGTGTCAAACTTAGGTGTCAAACTATTCCTTTAAACTATTTCATGGCCAGATGGAATGACTTCCTGGAGTCTTGTTGTTATCCTGTGAACAGAGCCCGGCTAGCTGCTTCCGCCTGCTTCCAGTCTTTATGCTAAGCTAAGCTAACCCGCCACTGGCCTTAGCTTAATTTCTGATGAATAAACGTGTTTCCTATTAATTTAATGTGATGTAGAAAGTGTTTAGATGAATGGATTCTGAAAGTTTTCACAGCAGCAACATATCGTATTTTTAAAAGTTTACTGTCAAAACACACACATAAATCTCATAGACTGCATAGACCTCATGAGCTAGAGACCAGTTTTGGCAAGCTGTTTTCAGATGTTTTGCTGTAAGCACCAGAGTGCGGAGGGCAAGTCAAATCAAGATTCTCAAAAATGTCGGTGACATGACAATAAATGTCAAACTTTGCAGAAATTTTTTGAAAAAGTCTGTATTTCATGTGCAACCACTGCAAAACTGGCTTTTTGTTTACTTTGAGGGACTAGTTTAAAATCTGTTTCAGCAGTCAGAGTGGCCAAAGTATCGTGGGAGTCCAAAATGGAGAAAGACTCATTTCGTTTTCCAAATGGTCCACATCTATGGCAATGTCACCTAAAACTGTCGCTTCTGAGTGTCAAACCTGAGGTCAGCCTTGTCAGAGGTCTCTCTGGGAAGCTCGGATGCCCCGCTGTGAAACATCTCTTTCTTGTGCTGATCAGACGGGGAACATCCTTTTGAAATCTGACAACCGTAATGTATGGACCTCATCAAACAAGGACCCAACTCAGACGTCCCACATCAGAGAGCAACAATTCCAAAACCACGTCTGAGCTATGTACTGTAGGCACTTGATGGTGAAATGGGGGTTAAAAAACATCTTTCCAACATGTTGTTAGTTGGATGGAGTGGTTGGGGGGGGGCGGTGCAGATTTTGAACCCCTGAGGGTGTATTCCACTCAGGGAAGCTCAGCCCACTGAATGGATGGAGCTCATTCCCTGGGTGGCGTATGCATGCCTCGCATACCACGGCTGTGACATGTTTGTGTGAGTGTGTGAGTGTGTGTATGTGTGGCGGGGGGGGTTGTTCTGTGTGCCGTCCGATTGGTAGAAACAATGACAGAGAGAGAGAGAGAGAGAGAGAGAGAGAGACATATGGGCCATAAAGGGATGCCGCCGAAGAACACGTGAATAAGAGGAAATCATAAATTCCACGCAATTAAGTCCTGTAAAGGTGACAAGCAGACAGAGGGCCATTTTGTTAACATGGGCTCGTCCGTGGGAAAAATGATGGTCTTGTTAATGGGAAAGAAAGGATAATTTGGTTAAGGTTGCCAAAATTAAGAGTTACAGCTTGAAAAGGAGGCAGCTGGCATATATAAATGCATGTATGACCCTGTCCCATGACTGGCCCGGCTATGGACGCCGTCCACTGGCTCTCATAACTCAGCTTAAAAGATTCGACCCCTGACCCCGCTGGATCACAAGAGGAACCCATCAGCTTTGGGCTCCCAAAAAAAAAAAATTGCTGTGTCATTGCTGCGATCGTGGGATTCACTCGTCTGGCCAAGAGACCTCATTACTGGCTGACAGGCTGATTCAATGTCTCCCGGTCTGTGTCGGTGACAAAGCAGCCCCAGTGCCATCGCAAGGTCTCCACTGAGTGCGAAGCTGGCTGTGTGTTATGTAACGAGTTTACTCTCGGAAAGCCGGGCCTGTCGCTCAAAACTCGGCGGAGGCCATTAAAATTCCTGGCCTCTTATTCAAACCCTGTTTTTCTCCACAGAAAAATCAGATCACCGAGGTCGTCTGAGGGTTGATTTTAACTAAAAGAAGTCACGGAAAGTCTGATAGACATTGTTAAACTGGAAAAGAAGTGCAACAAAGTGTATACTAGGATGAAACAGTGGTAAGCATGAGCTTGGGGTGATCTATTGCGCTGGCCCCTCAGCCTTTTTGCCCCCCATTTTTTGTTTTACTCTTTATAGCTAAAAAAAAATGCCTATTCACAACCCCTTATCATTGGTATTTCTTGGAGCTGTGAGCATTTCAACCAAAAAGTGATTTTCCCCTCTCGGATTGTTCGATTTTAATAGTCTGACTCTCCGCTATTTCACTAGAAAAGGCAAAGATTGGAGAGAAGTCCTAAATAATTAACGGAATTTTGTGTAGAAGAAATATTAATTTGTGTTTCTCTCTAGTCAATTATCATCTTGGAACCCGTATGTCCATTTGCAGGCTGTCAATCTTTAAATTGACCACTGATCTGACGAATAAAATGATAATGAAATTCTTCAAATGCATTTCTGAAGGCATCTGTACTGTGTCTGTTTTTGTTTGTCCAGTACTGTATCAATTCAACGGCCCTATACCACATTAGCTACACACAATTTAAAGACGTTGTATTGAAATGGCGTCCTCATGAAGCGACCTCTCTATTATCAGAAGTAACTCCTGTGACCTGAGTGTCAGTTTCGCGCAACGCACGTGTGCGGAGTAAGTTACTAAACAAAGTCTGAAAAGTTAAAAATGTCCAAAATCTTCACCAGCCAGCTCGGAGAGCGGACGGTCCAGATCAGCTGCAGACTGTTGCAGTGACAGCGGGTGAGGGAGGCCCATCCCCCGGCCGCAGATTGGACGACGCCGGGCTGTCACGCCCGTGGGAGGAGACTCTGGTCGATTTTTGAGGCGCGGTTGAAATACTCACGGTCGTATCCCTGACAGCCTTTAATTTGAGCTCAGCAGCCGTGGGGTGCACACGCTCGCAGAAGGGGGACCTCCTCGTTTCCAAAACCTAGCTCGGGAGAAGGAGATCCGGTTCGGATTTTTTCCCCTCTTTGGCAAGATCTTACCCATCCCAGATCTGGATTTTTAAAATCTCTAAAATCTCCTCGAGGTTTTTCTTTTTCGATTTTAATTTTTTTTTTTGTTCAGAGCACCTAAAGGGGGGGAAGAAAAAGAAAAAAAAAAAAAAAATGGGAGCCCAGTTGTCCAAGGGTGGAGTAGCTGTTGAGGGGAAAGCCGCCGCCGACCCTGCTGCTGCCAAAGCCAACGGCCAGGTGAGTAAACGGTGCCTGACACGCCGAGCATCAGCGGGGAGAGGGGACACACACAAACACACACACACACGGCACCCAACGCCCACTGGCAGCATGGGTGCCGCGGTTGCTCTTCCATACTCCGACCCGAGAGCAGGTCCAGCCCCCTTCTTCAGCACACGGCTGTGGGAAAAGTTAAAGGGAATGGAGTGGACACAGGTTGTTTCTGGTCCGAGGGGGGGACCCCCCCCCCCGGCGGAGCGGCCGTCGACTGGCCGCGCTCGTCTCGGCTCAGCGCGCACCAGAGCCGCCTTTGTTAAAAATCCGCCTGCCGCTGCCCCACGGGGGCCGCTCACCCGCACCCTTCTTCTGCGAGGACGGCGGGCTCGGGTGGAAATGTGTGTGTCTGGGCCGCGTTTTCTCTCACGAGTCGGCTGAAGTCGGGCGGTTAGTCGCTCTCGCGTCGAACAAAAGATGCGAGGCAAACGGGTGCAAAGGATGCAAATGCGCTCTGCTCGGAGGCGCACTTTGTGGAGTTGCAAACAAAGCGCCAGCTCTGGACCCTCGTTGCCCCGACTCCGACACATTCAGGCGTTTTCCCTTGAGGGTAAAACGAAAGTTAGTGGGTAAAGACTGTGCTTCGATGGCTGATTGTTAAGAGTCTCTTCCATGAGTCTGACCCCAGATCAGAAGCTGTATTATGTGAGACCGCTCCAGACACGTCGATGCGCTTGGATCGTCTTGAGTTGACCAACTTATAAAATAAAACCCCTCTCTGATCACAGTGAGCGCGCTAGATTCACCGAGTTTGAGTCTTACATTGACCGCGGCTTTTGTCTGTGCCATGGCCGACGGGCTGGCGTTTCTCTGGCCACGCCGAGCCCACGCAGAGAGCCGTGCAGGACCTAGGCTGCAGGTCTTGGATGAGAGCATAGACCAGGTTCCACGGGGATTCCTTTGTTCCCCGACTTGCAGGCTACGTTGACGCTCAGACGCAGCACTACTGCCCCCGTGTGTCCGCCCACAGTCATGCAAACAGCTGTTGAATCCCCCTCTGAACCACTGTCGGGGCAAGCAGCTTTCCCCAGGTATAACACAGAGGAACTGTGTGTTGGGGGTAATGCTAATCGGTCACATGATTATTATTTTTTTAGTATAACATGTCATCTGCAGTTTGTCCATCTGCGTATTGTGAGTGATTTCCTTTCCCAGAGGCAGCGTGTTTGTTTTGGCCCATTTTGAATATTTTAATGCCTGACTAATGCGTGTCCTCTTCCCCTGCAGGAGAACGGCCACGTCAAAACCAATGGCGATGTGTCAGCCAAGCCCGACGGGGAAGCGGCTGCCGCAGATGGAAACGGAACAGCTGAGCCAGCAAAGGAGGGCGAGACCAGTGCCGGGGATGCCATCGAGCCCGCCCCTGCAGCCGAGGGCGAGGCCGCCAAAGCGGAGGGCGAGGCCGCCAAGGATGGCAAGAAGAAGAAGAAGTTCTCCCTGAAGAACTCCTTCAAGTTCAAGGGCATCTCGCTGAAGAAGAGCAAGAAGGGCAGCGAGGAGGGCAAGGAGGAGGCCACCTCCCCCACGACTGAGGACAAGCCCGAGGAGAACGGCCACGCCGCCAAGGAAACCAAAGAGGAGTCGCCGGCCGCCGAGGCCAACGAGGGCGACGCGGCCGGCGCCGCCGCCGCCGCTGCACCCGAGGAAGAGGCCAAGGTGGTGGAGGAAGCCCCGGCCACAGAGGCTGCTCCCGCTGAGGAGGCCCCAGCCGCCGCCGCCGCCCCCGCCGAGGGCACGACACCTGCAGCCTCTGAGGGCGAGGCCAAGGCAGAGTGACTGCACCCCGCCACGGCACCTGAACTGATTTTCCAAGATTAAAGTATATAAATATATATATGAGAGACTCGTGCCACGTTCTTAAAGTTATAAACAAAACTACAAAAGAAGACAAAGGATATATCACATTTGCTGATTCAACCACCAGTTCACTGCCTTTTATTAGTTCTTTGACAGACGGAATCTCACCGGGCCCTCTCATGATGGAAGTGTCGGCTTGTGTCGCCCCCTGATGGTGCACACAGGGACTGGCGTGTGGCGAAGGTAATGCATTGGATGTGGAGCGAATCAGGAATACTGACTTATTTTCCCAATTCATGGAGAAGCATCCTTTTTAACAGCGTGGCAGCCCTATAACATTTTATTTTTCTTTCTCATCTTTTTGGGATCTAAAAATTGTCACCGTTGCGGCGCGGGGTAGACCATCTCCTTCACTCGAAATGACTGTTATACGGACACATAAACCTTTCAAATGATCTTATTAATTTCTAGAATTCTACATTCCTATGTTTTACCCCCAAATTTCAAGTATTTTGTCATGTATAGAAAAGTGAAAATCGAGGAGGGGGAGGTGGAAAAAGAGCTATGTCTTTGTTCGTGCATTTTCATTCTTTTTCTGGCTAAAACCACATTCAAGCTTCTTGAGCATTGCAGTGTTCACATTTCAGAGTTTATGATGTAGGGGTTTGGGATTGTGTACAAAATGTGAGCTTTTTATCTGCAAACTGTCTCTGTAAATATGTTTTGGCCAATATTTTTGGTTCTCTTTATTTTGCTATCGTTTGAAGATGTTAATGGTTTTATTGTAACTTTTAATAAGGGTAAATAAATGTTTGATCCCCTCTGTCTGTGTTCTGCCTCGTGATTCCCACCATGAGACACACCGAGACTAGACTGGAAAGTTGGACATTTTTTCAGCTTAAGTTTTTCCGGAGGAGGCTTGGTCAAGGTATTACATCACGCATACACAGAAAACAATCAGTTATATAACAGGAACTGGATAAAGCGACGCATACTCTTTTTTTTTTTTTTTTTTTTTAGACCAAGTTATCATTGGAATCAACTATGATTTTTAGATTACGTGACATACAAACAAGTTTTCACATCAAGTAAGTCACCTAGATTATGAAAATGGCACAAGCTACTGAGACATTTGTTGCTTGTGACTCTAGACGGGGACAAATAAGATGTGGTAATGCAAAGTTAAGGAGATGAACTATAAAGGCTGCACGGGCCTGAGTCATACCTGATTTATCCTTTTGCATATCACGCTGACTGAAGTTCCCACCTGCGCCAGTATTCTGCAGGAAATGTATTTATATACTTGCTGTAAATACAATTATTTACTTATATTTTTTTTTATTTATCTGAATGTTTATACTTGATTATATATTTTTTTCACACTAGCCTTTTAGCGCAACATTTAGGAGCACGCCACATTGCATTTCACTGCACAAATGACGCGTGCGCCTTACAGATAAACCTTTGAGTCCAAATAGTGGATGTTGTGGACATAGAGCTGGACGCAGCAGGGTAAGCGGCCTGGGGCAGCTCATATGCTTTACATGTGTGATGTGTGCTCATCAGATGGCAAAATTAGATCCGGTAAAACAAGAAACGCGTCGTCAAATTGTCAACGTGCGTCCTTCGAATGTGTTGGTCTCTGGCTCCCTCTGGTGGACAGAAATCTGTACGGCACGTGATTCTGCACACCCGGTTGCGTTTTGTTTCACCGTAAACTCGCTAACGAATCACGTGCAACGCTCTTCGTGGTCGGTGATTAGACGTCAGAGTTTTAGCTAGTTTCCGTGGGAACCACGGCAGAGCTTCGGCTGCTTTTTTTCTTTTTTTTTAATGTGGCGTGGAAAGCGACGTTTCAGTGTAACGCACTGAGGTAGGTCTGCAAAACTGTTTGAGAACCCACAGAAAGTAAACACATATATCACTATATGATGATATTAGAGGTTGAAGGAGGCTATATAGAGGACGAGGTGGCCGAGTGGTTAAGGCGATGGACTGCTAATCCATTGTGCTCTGCACGCGTGGGTTCGAATCCCATCCTCGTCGCAGTGCATATTTTCGGTTCGAGGACAGATTAAAACCCCCCACGCAATGTAGGACTCTATGTCTGAATGTGGACTTCAGTTCCTTGATGTTTATAATATTAAATACAACCCAAACTCGTTCCATGCTAGATTAGTCGGTTTTCTTTTAACCCTTCCCGCTCATTAGTGAGTTTGTCAGTGATATTATGAGCAGCATCGTAGTGCATATTCAAATCCTGCATATCTGTGGAGAAAACATAAGGCAAGAGCCTAGACACCGAGCTTGATCAACATTTTTATTTTACAAGCTATACAAGTTATCACTATAATGGTGAACAAAAATAAATCATCCTATCATAGGAAAGAAACTATTAGACTATTAGACTATATCATGACATTGTAGTTGACTCTTAGTCAGAAAAGAAGTAGCTAGCTGTGAGTGTGGGGATTTAACCTAAAATGAAAGTATAACAGACCTTGTCCTTTAACATCATTCTGTCAGCTCAGCTCATGTCCTGCCTGTGCAGTAAGACTGCGCAGCTTCCAGTTCATTCCCTCCACTCATCTTAAATAACACAATGCAATCGCTTTACTGTAATGTCAATTTTAAAATCTGATAATTGATCACCTTTAACAGGACACACTAAGGGATCAGATGGTTGTCAGATATAGCAGATAAGAGCATCAGTAATCCACTCAACGTGTCCGTGCTGCAATGAAGTCCATTCCTTACTCACAATAATTTGCTGACCAAAAAACCCTCAGAAACCCTAATCTAGATTTAGAGCAGCTGACTTGGAGGAAAGAGTTAAACCTTGGTGGACGACTCAGCACTCCACGTGGGGCATCAGCTCATCAAATTCCTGGAGGCATTTTGGTCCCTGTAGTAGAAGAAATATGAATGCACAGAGCACGTTTTCTCAGTCCGACTGTCAATAAAGCAATCAACAGTGTTGAAGATACCAAGTGCGGTAATTTGCAATTGTGTGACATATTGATGTAGATCATGAATCATCAATCAATAAACAATGTCCTGAGAAAAAAGCATCAGACTCCACCTGTGCTTTGAATGCCTCCTGGGTGGCTCTCCTTGAATAGTCAGCCGTAAGATGATCAGATCTATTGTACAAAGTTCGAAATGTGATATCCAAACATAGTAGACCAGTATTCCTCTTCTTTAGCTGTCTCAGACAACATGCATCCAGCCAATGTTTGCGATCCTTCTTATGGAGAGTCATGTATGTTTCGTGTTCAGCTGGATCACAGGATCATGATGCATGGGATTGGCACTTTTATTAGTGTTTTGATTTAATAGTTTTTTTAAGGCAACCTATGTTCTTGTCCTGTGGTCACCCATCACAAACAAACCCATGGCTCAGTGACCACTGTGTCCTACAGAGTTGTACTTGCACTACCTTCGTTGACCCTCTCCCTCCTGTTCAAACTGAGCTGGCTCTCTGCCAGTGTCGGATCAGTCCTCTGATACTGGGACCTTGGCGGGGCCATGTTTGTGAGCTCATGTTGCTCGGCAAATATGAGTCTCTGGTTCTCGTGGCGGACCTTTAACAACTTGCTGATGCGCTTGCCGATGAGATAAATCATCTCACAAATACACATGAAGATGCACAGTGTGCTGGAGATAACCATGAACAACATGAAGATCTTTTTCTCTGTTGGACGACTAATGAAGCAATCGACGGTGTTGGGGCATGGTTCCAGTGAACACTTTGATAACCTAAAAGAAAAGAGTAAAGCATGTGATTGCTGGTACAAAACGGCATGTTTTAATTTGAAAAGTAATAAGATACAAGCATCACCTGGGCAGGTCATAACCATGGTATATCCTGTACAAAATATAGAGAAATGACGTGTCGAATCCAGCTTTGAAGACCAAACTAAGCAGATATGTCCACCACAGCCCCCCTCTCTTCTTGCCTGGGTTGGCATACAAGTGAGAGCCATGGTTCAGCTCCACATATTTCCTGTCCTTTCCCTTGCGGTATTTAACGTGAGCTATCACCATCAGAGATGGACAGGTGACAAAGATCAGCTGCAGCGCCCACAGACGGATGTGGGAGATGGGGAAGATGTGGTCATAGCAGACATTGGTACAACCAGGCTGGAAACAAAGTTTAAAAAAGGAGAAAAATAATGTTACATACTACAACTACTTTTACTTCCAATTCCTTTTTTTTTTTTAAAGTGTATTGTCACATGTAATGGATAAAATAAGTAATAGCATAGGCTGTTGCATTCATGCCAGAGAAAAAACAGATTAGAGACTAAACAAAAAAAAAGGGAAAATACTTTTATTTTCTACTAGGTAATGCACCTGCCATGAGATGATGAATATAGAACAACAGTACCACTGTGCTGTCAGAATGAGATATCAGGTCAGGAGTAAGGTGAAGATTTTAATACCTCTATATAGTGGTAAAAAGTAATAGTGTACCTGCATTACCTGCAGCCACTTTCAAGTGATCAATCTCAGCAAAAAACAGGTATATTCAATAACAGATTTCTTTGCCCACAAGACTTATAGGCAAAAGTGAACCAATTTATTCAGACAGCTGGAGTTCTTTGTACAGTGTCTTTCTAATTCTTATGGATCTTACTGTCGATAAAGATTTGTGTTCTAATTGTCTGAATCTGCAGGGAACCGAATAGAAAAAAATATATATATATATACTGCTTAAAGGCCACAACAATGCAGTGGTGACTGGGATTTTGTTTGGGACTAATATGGGTGAAACGACCCCTTACTTTAGCCACACAGCTATATTTTTTAATTGGAACCTTGAAAGATAGTTTAAAGATAGATTAAACATGCTAAATTTTCACTGTATCTGATTTCATCATTCTAATTGGCCTGATGAGGTGAGGTGCCTTACAGTGGGAAACTCATCTCTCCAATAAACTGAAAAACAGTGAAAGTACAGATCTGTTAGCCCGGAAAAAAAAAGTGTTGCTCCTCCTTCTTACCTGCCGGGTATTACACACAAAGTCTTTGCTCTCGTCACCCCAAACCCTCTGCGCTGCAACCACAAACACCAGCACACGGAACACAAACACCATGGACAGCCAGATCCTCCCAAATGCAGTGGAGTATTTATTGACTCCACTCAACAGACTCTGCAGCCCCGACCAGTTCATCCCCGCTGCTACACTGGCCTGGGTGATAGACACAGGTGCAACCTGTAAAAGAGAAGGAGGAAAGAATTTTTTTTATGTTTCCGCGTCCTTATGACAGGATATTAAAACGATCATAGCTGAATTATAGTGTTATTTCCTTAGATATTGCTTTTAAATATATTTGCTCTACATTACATAAGGCTTGCTGCGGTTAAGGATTAGCCACACCTTGCCCAATCCAACACATGTCACTAGGCAACATGAATAGTTATGTGAGACACACCAGCTGCTCCCTTAAACTGGTGTGTCTGACACGGAACCTGCATGAGCTTGAATGAAATGGTTCATACCAACTAAATCCCAAATCTCCCAGGTGAGGCAGTTGACATATAGAGACATAGTTCCATGTCATATCTGTGGTTGTTTGTTGACTGTATTTATGCGGCGAATACAGCAAATTGAATTGAAAACCTGCTGACTTTGTCTAAAGCTTTATATATTGTTATTCAGGATTATTAATATTATCAGGCTCCCCACTACTGAGAGTCCATGCTTCAGTAATCTCAATAAGATGTACACAAGCCAGAGTAGGTAAAGCCGTGTTATGCTCAGAGTGGAAAATTAATGTCAGCAGGCTGCAGCAGTTGATGGATAAATAAAATTTTTACCATCTTTTTTGTTTTATAATGACACATAAAAATATAGACAAGATGGTGCTACTGTCTGTAGAACCTTGCCTAACCAACCAGCATTTTTAAAGTCTACTGCAACAATAAATTCAGTAAATCCAATTCAAACTCTACCTATGAAGGAAAATGTAGGTAACAATTCATTTTAAAGGAATAGTGTGACATTTTGGGCTATATGTTTATTTACTTTTTTGCGAAGAGCTTTAGCTAAATATGTAGCTGAAGCCAGCAGTGGGTTAATGTAGTGTAGCATAGATTGGAAATGGGGAAACAGATAGCCTGGCTCTGTCTAAAGGTAACAGATGCAGTATTTTGTTTCTTTAACCTTACACCCCATCCAAAGTGTAAAAACAACAATTGGTATTTCATGGGAAATTAAGAGCCCAACTATTTTTTTGGCCAGGACCAGTACATTCCTGGAGTCTCTGCTGGTTTCCCAATTAATGGCACTAGCCAAAAAATAGTCTGGTATGTATTCCCCTTGAAACAGCAAACTGTTGTTTTTACACTACAGTTTTAGGCTAACTGTTTCCCTTGTTTCCGGTTTTTATAAGCTAAGGTAACAGGCTGCTGGCTGTTGCTTTATATTTTGCGTACAGATACAAGAGTGGTATCAATCTTTGCATCTAACTGTTGGCAAGAAAGCAAGTAAGTGTATTTGCCAAAATGTCAAACTATTTCTTTAAAGCTACAGCATGTAAGTTTTTTCTAATATTTTTTTTAGTTGAAATATGTTCCAAAATATATCTTGATGTGGAGAGGTGCTATCCATTGCCTCTGTGACCCAGGCTCATTGAACAGTCTGGCAGCAGTGTAGATACACTCACAGAGCACTTTATCAGGAACACCAGCCTCCCTTTCAAAACAGCCTCAGTTTTTCGTGATTCCACTTGATGTTTGAAACTTTCCTTTGAGATTCTGCTCCGTGTTGACATGATAACATCACATAAGTTCTGCAGATTTGTCAGCTGCACATTGATGCTTCCAATCTCCTGTTCTAGCACCTCCTAAAGGTTCTGGTGACTGGGGAAGCCATTGAAATACACTGAACCCCTTGTCGTGTTCATGAAACCAGTTTGAGACAACTTTTGCTTTGTGTCATGGTTGCATTATCATGCCGCAAGTAGCCATTAGAAGATGGTAAACTGTGGCCGTAAAGGGATGCACATGGTCAGCAACAATATTCAGGCTATGGCATTCAAATGATGATTGGTTG